>NW_021310466.1:0-1172 GCF_002162155.2 Triticum dicoccoides
ATGAGCTTGAAAAACTAGTTTCAGCTCTTCGAACATCTCATATGCTCCGTGATGCTCAAAACGCTTTTGGAGCCCCGGTTCTAAGCTGTAAAGCATGCCGCACTGAACGAGGGAGTAATCATCAGCGCGAGACTGCCAAGCATTCATAATGTCTTGGTTCTCTGGGACGGGAGCGTCACCTAGCGGTCCTTCTAGGACATATTGTTTCCTGGCAGCTATGAGGATGATCCTCAGGTTCCGGACCCAGTCCGTATAGTTGCTGCCATCATCTTTCAGCTTGGTTTTCTCTAGGAACGCGTTGAAGTTCATGTTGACATTAGCGTTGGCCATTGATCTACAAGACATATTTGCAAAGGTTTTAGACTAAGTTCATGATAATAAAGTTCTAATCAAATTATGAACTCCCACTTAGATTAGACATCCCTTTAGTCATCTAACTGTTACACGATCCGAGTCGACTGGCCCGTGTCCGATCATCACGTGAGACGGACTAGTCATCATCGGTGAACATTTTCATGTTGATCGTATCTTCCATACGACTCGTGTTCGACCTTTCGGTCTCCGTGTTCCGAGGCCATGTCTGCACATGCTAGGCTCGTCAAGTTAACCCTAAGTGTTTTCGCCGTGTAAAACTGTCTTACACCCGTTGTATGTGAACGTAAGAATCCATCACACCCGATCATCACGTGGTGCTTAGAAACGACGAACTGTAGCAACGGTGCACAGTTAGGGGAGAACACTTCTTGAAATTTTATAAGGGATCATCTTATTTACTACCGTCGTCCTAAGTAAACAAGATGCATAATACATAATAAACATCACATGCAATTATATAGTTGTGACATGATATGGCCAATATCATATAGCTCCATTGATCTTCATCTTCGGGGCTCCATGATCATCTTGTCACCGGCTTGACACCATGATCTCCATCATCATGATCTCCATCATCGTGTCTTCATGAAGTTGTCACGCCAATGACTACTTCTACTTCTATGACTAACGTTTAGCAATAAAGTAAAGTAGTTTACATGACGTTATTCAATGACACGCAGGTCATACAAAAAATAATGACAACTCCTATGGCTCCTGCCGGTTGTCATACTCATCGACATGCAAGTCGTGAATCCTATTACAAAGAACATGATCTCATACATCACAATTCATCATTC
>NW_021310467.1:0-1651 GCF_002162155.2 Triticum dicoccoides
CGGGTTATGCTGAGGGCCCTTGGCGTTACCGCTCTTCATTCCCTTCCCTGCCTTCTCATCATCAGACTCAGGATCCTTGGTACTATCAGATTCAGCGTATTTGACTAGAGCCGCCATGAGCTGGCCCATGTGGTTACAATCGCGCTTGAGCTGCCCCAGCTTCTGTTTCAAAGGCTCAAAACGGCAATTTTTCTCCAATATTAAGACTGCAGAGCCGACATCCATCTTATCAGATGAATGTTTTATAGCCTTGACCCGGCACACCCAATGAGTCGTGGATTCACCCTCCTCTTGCCTGCAATTAGTCAAGTCTACAATCGACATGGGCTGCTTGCATGTGTCCTTGAAGTTCTGGATGAACCGGTCTTTCAACTCTGCCCATGAACTGATGGAATTAGGGGGCAGCCCCTTCAACCAGGTGCGGGCCGTTCCATCCAACATCATGGTGAAATATTTAGCCATTGCAGCGTCACTGACCTCCAGCAGTTCCATGGCCATCTCATAGCTTTCGATCCATGCCCCAGGCTGTAAGTCGGCCGTGTAATTAGGCACTTTTCGAGGTCCCTTAAAGTCCTTGGGCAAACACTCGTTTCGCATAGCCGGTACCAAACAAGGTACGCCTGCTGAACACCCTGTTGAAGTCATTGGATAACCCGGAAGTGGTTGATAAGCCGCCTGCTGAACCGCCCGCTCAGCTTCCTGACGTAATTTGTCCTGATCAACCGGATTAAGGGCTCAGTCATGAGCCGGATTGTACCCACGCGGCGGGTCACATTGTCGGGCATTGCTTGAAATGGTTGGTGAATTCATGTGCCTACTGTAGCTCGGGCTCCAACTTGGGCGGGGAGTCGAATGAACCCTATCTCGACTATAAGAATATGCCGCCTACTGTGCCAAAGCCATCTGAAGAAGGTCTCTGACCCTTCGTGTTTCAACCACCGTTGGAGAGTCGCCATCCATAGGAAGAGCCGCCAGTCGTGCCACCGCCGCAATCATGTTCTCCAAGGGATTAGAGTAATGACCCGGCGGTACCAGTACATGCTGAGGTGGAATAGTATGTTGACGAGGGGGTTCCATCACAGGTGGTTGAACCGGCATTCCAGCCCCGAGCCCCGCGGCCCGGTTTACCTCCGGCGGGTTACTAGGTCCTGCCTCGGGTGTGCGAAAAAGGTTTCTAGGCTCGTAAACCATAGGCAGGTGGGATTGATGTCTTCTCCTCATGATCTCATTTGATGCGTCCTGATCCATTGTATGCTGAAAAGACTCAGATTGAATCCGCTGAGCCTGAGCATCCAGAGCCGCCCGCTCCGCGGCCATCCTGCCGCCTTCCGCCGCCAGGTCCTCCTTAGCTTGTTTTATATCCAGCTTTAACTATGCTACTTCCGCATCATGTTGAGCTTGATCCGTCGGGCTGACCAAGGTGGTTAATAGAGATATCATCTTGTCCATGAGATTCGTCAACACCTGAGTCAGCGGGCACGCAGGGCCTCCTGCCCCGGCTGCCGCTGACCCGGAGGTTATCGCTGCCGCGGTCATAGAGTTTTGACTGGGTTGCGGAAGGAACAGCCCCAAAGCCCAACTCTGCTTGGCGGCTCAAAGGGGTCCGGAATACTGTTGCCATCGGAACAGCCCCAAAGCCCGCCGTCTTGTA
>NW_021310468.1:0-1412 GCF_002162155.2 Triticum dicoccoides
AACTTAGTTCATGTTAAGGGATATCTTTTTGTGTGTGTGTGTTGAAGAAAGATGATATCTTCATCGATTGGTCCTTGTGATCAGTTGCTGGACCTATTGTCTTATCAATCCTTTGATTTGAGTGTGGGCTATCGTCAAATCAAATCAGTACCAACGATGCTCGTAATGTTGTCTTATTCGTGGTTGATCCCTCGAGCATACACCATTACATCTTTGGTCTGACCAATGCTATCACTTGTTCACTTAACTATGGAATTCCTTTTAAAAGGAAACCCAGATGAATTGTTGTTGTGCCCATTGACAACATCCTTGTCTTCTCCATAATTTTGCTGAACATTAAGCTAGTGTTGGAAACTTTTGAAAGCATTTGCTCATGCTAGCTCGTGAAGCATATGTTCGGATGTAAGAAGTGATTTCCTCTAGTTCGTGTGCATTTGATGCAAGTTGCTGCCGTGGACTCGAGAAAGTCAATGTTGCTTCCTCTGGAATCATCGCAAGTCAGTCATGCACACGTGCGAAGAATTCTGTGGTTTGAAGACTTGCAACCTTCAATCTATATGTATCCCTAGCACACCAAGCCACTGATTGATTTGTTCAAGGAGAAGAAGTTCCTTCTTAAGAGTATACCTTATGCAAGGATTTTGATATCCTCGTTGATGGTTCCCCACCTGAACTCGGTAGTGTTTTATTATAAGACTACCACGTGGTCATGCTTGTCTGGGACAACGTGTTCACATGTTTGTAGCAGAACCAGCTCATGTTTTGGAGCTTGCTATCGTAGTTCATCTTCCGAGAATCCCGCAACGTCATCTCGTCGATTTGTGTTGCAAACTTTCATTTTTCTTCCTAGACTCGATGGGTCTGGAATATTCTGACACCAACCAGATCTGAATCTCAGGCAGATATGATGGTTGGAACATTTCCCCAAGAACTATAATATTGGTTCCTCGATAACTGGTAAAGTGGATGTCGTGGCCAGCACCACCAAGCCGAAAGACCTATTATTGTAGTATCTTGATTGAAGAAGTTGGCCACCTCCCCATAAGGACTTCATAGGATTTACCTCCGTAACTGTTCCTTATGGATTCTATTGCTCCCGAAGTCCGACCTTTTACTTGATGTTCTAGTTATCAAACCATATCTATGAATGGGATACACTAGCACATCAAGGAGAACATTAGAAGCGGAGTGCTAAATGTCTCTCGGTCGATCATCCAGATTTTGTTTCCTTGGCCTCGCTAAGGTGAAATCTGAGAAAGTGTTATCTTTCTTTGCATCTGCATCCTCCATCACCGTTCATCATGGTAGTAAGTTGTGTTACCGGACCCTTGACACGGATGTTGGTAAAACCTTGACGAATGTGGAAATGCTCAAGTTCTTGAGAGCACGCACAAGTGCTACGTGTTATCATC
>NW_021310469.1:0-846 GCF_002162155.2 Triticum dicoccoides
GTCCCACAAGTGACGTGGGCGTCGAAGCCCGCGCCACTTGTGGGACGTGGATGTAGTGTCCGACACCGATGGTACATGTATCTCACATCGACGATACTTTCTATTTAGGGTTTCTCCTCTACCGCTCGACGACCCTCGACGACCCTCGTTCCCGATAAAAAAAGAGGAAGTAGAAGAAAAAAAAGAGGAGAAGAAAGAATAGAGGAGATCTTCTCCTCTATTCTTTCTTCTCCTCTTTTTTTTTCTTATTCCTCTTCTTTTTTTATCCTCTTCTTCCTCTCATGTTCGACGACCCTCGACCCCTCGGCGACCCTAGACCCCTCGAACCCTCGACGACCCTGGAACCCTCGACCCCTAGACGACCCTGGAACCCTCGACCCTATAGAACCCTCGAACCCTTGACCCTCTACCCTAGTTCCCGATTCTATTTTCTCTTCTTCTCCACTATTCCTTTCTTCTTCTCCTCTTCTTTTTCTTCTTTTTTCTTCTTCTTATTTATTTCTCCTTTTCTTCCCCTCCTCTTTTTCTTTCTTTCCTCTTCTTATTTTCTTCTTTCCTATCCTTCTTTTCCTTCCTTTCTTAATATCACTTAGCAAATTTTGCAACGATAGGGAGGGGGTGCTCCCGTGGTCTAAAATCCGTCTATGCACGATAGAAAATTCTGAAAAAATACATCTATTATCCCTCAATGTCCCGCCTGATCATGAACAAAAAAAAATCTATGAATTAAAAAAACATCATGTTCTATGAACAAAAAAACATTATATTTCATCCACATTCGTGCATACATCATATATGGGATCATCTATGAAAAAACATCATATTCTATAAAAAATCATTACATAT
>NW_021310470.1:0-1117 GCF_002162155.2 Triticum dicoccoides
AAAGTAGGAATTAAAAAATCGTTCACAAAAGAAAGATCACTGGTTGAAAAAAGGTTGATGAATTTAAAAGATAAAACTCACAAAGTGGGAAAAGGTGCATTGATCTTCAATTAAAGTTCATCGATTTTGGAAAAAGTTCATTCGATTTCAATTTTTTTTTAAAGTTCATCGAATTTGAAAAATATCATCATAATTGAAAAAAGTTCATCGAATCTGAAAAAAATTCAGTGGATTTGAAAAAAAGTTCATCAAATTTATAAAAATTTCATCAATTTTGCAAAAAGTACATCCTAATTTCAAAAGGAATGGAAAAAAGACAAAAAAGAAAAAGAAAAAAAGCAAAAAAGGAAAGAATAAAAGAAGGGAAACGTTGCTTCTTATGATATCCAGCCTGGTGGAGGGTTGGTAAACGCGTGGTAACATGAGGGGGGTCTCTAGTTTGATTCATCAGAAGCGCATTGTTTTTGCGATTTAACAAATGAGAAGAAAAATTAAACGGGTCGGCCCAGCTGGCGGGAGGTGGTGTGCGCTACAGGCGCCTGTTAACAAAATGCACGTTAACCGGCGACTGCAGCGCCGAATATGATTTGCCCAAAACGAACACAGGAAGCATGCGGGCAAAAACCCGAAAACGGGCCGGGCCATAACTGCGGATGCTTCCAGCGATAGCCAAGTGGGCCAGCCATCATGTCTCTGTCCATCACCATGTGAGGAAAATGATAGCCAAATGGGCCAGCCATCATGTCTTTGTCCATCACCATGTGAGGAAAATGATAGCCGAATGGGCCAGCCATCACGCAAAGGATGATATAACTGATGGGCCACATACACCTAACAAAAGGTCCATGGGCTGTATAGAGTTTCGATGGAGATGAGGTGGCTCTGACCCTAACCGTGTGTGCGCTAGCTGAGCTGCTCTCATCGAATTTGAAAAATCAATACATTAATTTTGAAAAAAGCTCATTAATTTTAAATAAAATTCATCAACTTTTAAAGGATTTCTTCAACATTTATTTTTTATCAATTTTGAAAAAAAAAATATACTTCGTCAAGCCTTAATCCTTGCCAATAACCTTGGCATACGGAAGATCATGGTAGCATCTGATTGCATGTCACT
>NW_021310471.1:0-2945 GCF_002162155.2 Triticum dicoccoides
GATGATCATGGAGCCCCGAAGATGGAGATCAAAAGGAGCAATATGATATTGGCCATATCATGTCACTATTTGATTGCATGTGATGTTTATCATGTTTATGCATCTTATTTGCTTAGAACGACGGTAGTAAATAAGATGATCCCTCATTAAAATTTCAAGAAAGTGTTCCCCCTAACTGTGCACCGTTGCGAAAGTTCGTCGTTTCGAAGCACCACGTGATGATCGGGTGTGATAGATTCTTACGTTCACATACAACGGGTGTAAGCCAGATTTACACACGCGAAACACTTAGGTTAACTTGACAAGCCTAGCATGTACAGAGATGGCCTCGGAACACAAGAGACCGAAAGGTCGAGCATGAGTCGTATAGTAGATACGACCGACATGATGATGTTCACCGATGATGACTAGTCCGTCTCACGTGATGATCGGACACGGCCTAGTTGACTCGGATCATGTAATCACTTAGATGACTAGAGGGATGTCTATTTGTGTGGGAGTTCATAAGATGAACTTAATTATCCTGAACATAGTCAAAAGATCTTTGCAAATTATGTCGTAAGCTCGCGCTTTTAGTTCCACTGTTTAGATATGTTCCTAGAGAAAATATAGTTGAAAGTTGACAGTAGGGATTATGCGGACAGAAGAAAGCTTATGTCCTTAATGCACCGCTCAGTGTGCTGAACCCCAAACGTCGTTTGTGGATGTTGCGAACATCGGACGTACACGTTTTGATAACTACGTGATAGTTCAGTTAAACGGTTTAAAGTTGAGGCACCAAAGATGTTTTCGAAACGTCGCGGAACATATGTGATGTTTCGAGGGCTGAAATTGGGATTTCAGGCTCGTGCCCACGTCAAGAGGTATAAGACCTCCGACGATTTTCTTAGCCTACAAACTAAGGGAGAAAAGCTCAATTGTTGAGTTTGTGCTCAGATTGTCTGAGTGCAACAATCACTTGAATCGAGTGGGAGTTGATCTTCCAGATGAGATAGTGATGTTTCTCCAAAGTCATTACCACCAAGCTGCTAGAGCTTCGTGATGAACTATAACATATCAGGGATAGATATGATGATCCTTGAGGTATTCGCGATGTTTGACACCGCGAAAGTAGAATAATATTATGCAGTTTGGTCATGAGCGTGTAAAACTACATGACTCCAACGTAAAGTTGGTAGGTTGCAATTCCAAAATAAAGATAATGCAATGAGCTTAACTCTTTGGACATGATTCTACCAAACCATTTTAAGTCTAGACATTAGGACAAATTGCTAAACTTCAATCCAAAGGCCATAGAGAATGCCTTCAAGGAGAATTCTGCAACGTTATCCATTCGATTTGCTTGAAATCGATGTCAGATAATGAGCCAATGGTTTCGTGTGAATAAAGCACACACTTAAGACCATCATGTAGATATGTCTTTTACAACCATGTAATACCTGAATAGTCTACTCAATGGCTGGGAAGAGCCACTTACCTCGACTTGATGCATTCAAGGAGTATGAGTGGTTCATCATAGAATTTAAGGTGTGGAAGCCTTAAAATTAGCTTCCCTATGTCACTTGTAGTGTGCATAAAATCCAAATGTTATTAGAATTTAGCATCATAATAATCATAAACTATTGGAATTGCTGATAGTTTCTGTTTCAACCCAATGTCTCGATGACCAAGGCGAGTATGCTAAGTTTGTCATGTACAAGACACTCTGGAAAACTATCTCGTACACAACATGTGCTACGGGTTGAGTCGTATGTGTAGTACAATCCAGATGATACACAGAGAATGTGCTTTCCATATCCGGTGCATATGGTAAAGAGAAGTTATTCGAAAATTCGAATCTGAGCCCGAGCTCATCTGCACCTGCGCTCACAAAAAAAATCGGAATAAATACTAGAAAAATTCAAAAAAATTCAAAAACCAATTGGGTGGTGGACAATTTGATGCCTGAGGTACGCTCCAATTTTTAAAACATTTGTACTTCTGCGCAGCTCTCAGCAAAAAAGACAAATCAAAGGTCTGTAAAAATGTGTACTGTTCATATACTGTTCTGGTCTGATTTGTCTTTTTTGCTGAGAGCTGCACAGAAGTCCAAATGTTTTGAAAATTGGAGCGTACCTCACGCATCAAATTGTCTACCACCCAAATTTTTTTTGGAATTGTTTGAATTTTTCTGATTTTTTTACGAATTTTTTTTTGACCGGGTGCAGATGCACCCGGGCACCGAAACGCCATTCTCGAAGTTATTTCTCCTTATTGTCATCATAAATTTCGCTATGGAAACTATTTTGATGGATACCTCCATAGTTTAGTAGGGTACAAGTTAAACCTGGGAAGCAATGAAGCATCCCGACGTTACTCGAGTACCCACAGGGATAGTAAATATGACTCGAGTTGAGCCAACAAATACCTCATCGCGTCTAGCGATTTTAAAATATCTCCTTCCTCTCAGTGAGAGTGGAAACATTGGACTTCTCTAAGTATAGAGTTTGTGGTGCATATGTCCACAAGGCACATATCATTTTTCATCCGATTAACTCCCGCAGAAATCTATATATAGACATGAAGATTCTTAAGAAAATCACTGTCGGATATATAGAATACATACAAATGAATTTGTATGAAAATGTTGATACAATATATTATGATATACAATATATGATGACAATAATAATCATGTTCTTATTAGAACATCATAAATGGACAGAAATAAATAGATCACTAAGGAGACTAAGGGACTAAATGTATAGTCTCCAAACATGTCGGTTGATGCATATTCAACCATCATGCTCTCCATGCTCATAGAGTCTCGTGATAGCTTGATGGTGTCAGGTTGAGGGTTTGAAGTGAGTTTCAAACCATTACCCTTGAGGTCCTTTGCGTCCCGATGGCGTGGTTTGGATTGCACGCACTATCCCATGGGATGCAAGACTGATCTTGATGTCCAT
>NW_021310472.1:0-1420 GCF_002162155.2 Triticum dicoccoides
AAACCTCGGCCCGGGCTGATGACCACGAGATGGAGGACGCAGCAACTTCGAACCCAGGTACTGTATTCTTAACGCCGTTCTTAGTCGACTGACTCGCGATCTCTGATCCTGATTCTTCTCCGCAGCTCCACCCAATACTGTTATCAATCTTCCTGATGATGATGAGGATGAAGAGCCGCTGAAGCGCAGGAGGAGTCGGAAAGCGTCCGCCAGTAAGGTGCCTCAGGATGTGACGGCGCCTGAGATTCTGACTGTGGAGGAAGAGAACACCACTCGACACACGGTGTCCTTCGCAAATCCACTGACGAGTGCTCAGCAGCCCTCCCTCTTCACGACGCACCACGTCCCAGAGGACCAAGCTGGCGCAGCGAAGGAGGCGATACGCCAGGCGGGACTCATGATGGAGCAGCTGAAGACCATCTGGGACGCGAGCCAGGCAGCTTATGACGCCAGTTCTGTCCTCCAAAGCAATGTTCAGGTCAGTCGACCACCGTTTGTTCTGTTGGATATGCTGCCAAAAACTTTTCCTTTCCGGAATTTATAGTAGTCACCCACTGGGTGTTGTCGATTGAGCTCCGTATTAGCGGGGGCACGCTGAGTGCACCCGCTGGGTGTAGTCCCCAAGGCTAAGGTCGACTGCTGGCAGTCGGCCTTAGGCTTTATAATTTCAGTCTTTCTGTCATTGGACCGGTCGACTGGTCGACTCTGTCTTCAACAGGATTAGTGGGGGCACGCTGAGTGCACCCACTGGGTGTAGTCTCCAAGGCTAGGGTCGACTGCTGGCAGTCGGCCTTAGGCTTTATGACGTCAATCTTTCTGTCAGTCGACTATGTCGACTGGATTTCACAAACCGGTGGGGGCACGCTGAGTGCACCCACTGGGTGTAGTCCCCGAGACTGTGGTCGACTGCTTGCAGTTGATCACAGTCTTAGAGAATGCATCTCGCACTTTTTTTTTCAGGTCGACTGGTCGACTTTGTCTTCAACAGGATTAGTGGGGGCACGCTGAGTGCACCCACTGGGTGTAGTCCCCGAGACTACGGTCGAATGCTTGTATTCGGCTGTAGTCTTAGAAACGTGAGTTTTTCCCTTTTTCACTCGGAAGTGAATTATATTTGACATTTAGTCGATTGGTTCTTCGCAGAACTCTTGTGATCTTGTGGCTCGCTACTCAGAGCTGGAACACAAGCATACTCAAGTCGAGCTGAGCTTGAAGCTGGTTCAGGAGAAGCTGACAAAGGCAAAGGAGGAGACCGAAGGTATGTTTGGTGAGACCCTGACGACTGCTTTTCCCCTTGCTTGTTTCAAAATCTGATCTTGCTGTAACTTGCAGGTAAGGTAAGGGAGGCCCAACAGAAGAAAGACCTTGAGCTAGCTGAGAAGATCAAGCTTGCTGACGAGAAGTTAGCTTCAGTCACCAA
>NW_021310473.1:0-2215 GCF_002162155.2 Triticum dicoccoides
ATCGCCTTGGCCCAAGAGGCGTCGGCCACCCGGATCCCGATCAAGGAGCCGTCCGACGAAGCCGCGTTCAATCCCTCCAAAGAGACCAAGAAGGTGAAGCTAAACCCGGAGGATCCCAGCTGCAGCAAGTACGTTGTCGTAGGCACCTGCCTCGATAGCAAATAGGAAGGTGAGCTCCTCGACTTGCTCCATGAGAATCGGGATATTTTTGCATGGACCCCCAAGGACATGCTAGGTATCCCGAGGAAGTACGCCGAGCACAAACTCCACGTCCGCAAGGACGCCAAGCCTGTCCGTCAACCCCTGCGACGCTTTTCCGAAGAGAAAAGAAGGACCATCGGTGAAGAGGTCGCCAAACTCTTGGCAGCCGGCTTCATCATGGAAGTGTTTCACCCCGAGTGGCTGGCCAACCCAGTCCTCGTCCTGAAGAAGAACAAGACCTGGCGCATGTGTATCGATTACACCATCCTGAACAAGGCCTGCCCCAAAGACCCGTTCGCCCTCCCGCAGATCGACCAAGTCATCGACTCCACCGCCGGGTGGGAGCTCCTATCCTTCCTGGATGCTTACTCCGGCTATCATCAGATCAAACTAGACTCGGCCGATGCCTTGAAGACATCCTTCATCACGCCTTTCGGGGCGTATTGCTACATCACCTTGTCGTTCGGTTTCAAGAACGCTGGCGCCACCTTCCAGTGTTGCATGCAGAAATGCCTGCTGCCGCAACTCGGCCGCAACATCCACGTCTACGTGGACGACATCATGGTGAAGACCAAGCAGCAGCTCACGCTCCTCGACGATTTGAAGGAAACCTTCGCCAACCTGTGCGAATACAAGGTCAAGCTCAACCCGGAGAAATGCGTTTTCGGCGTCCCGGCCGGAAAGCTACTCGGCTTCCTCATCTCATAGTGCGGCATTGAGGAGAACCCGGAGAAGATCAAAGCCATCGAGCGCATGCGCAAGCCGGCTCAGCTGCGCGACATCCAGAAGTTCACCGGCTTCTTGGTCTCGGTCAGCCGGTTTCTTAGCCGGCTGGTGATACGTCTCCAATGTATCTATAATTTTTGATTGCTCCATGCTATATTATCTTCTGTTTTGGATGTTTATGGGCTTTATTATCCACTTTTATATGATTTTTGGGACTAACCTATTAACCCAGAGCCCGGTGCCAGTTTCTGTTTTTTCCTTGTTTTAGAATATCGCAGAAAAGCAAAACCAAACAGAGTCCAATTGACCTGAAACTTCAAGGAACTTATTTTTGGACCAGAAGAAGCCCAGAAGACTTGGAGTGCACGTTAGGGGATCTACGAGGAGGCCACGAGGCAGGGGGGCGCCACCCTCCTGGGCGCGCCCTCCACCCTCATGGGCCCCTCGTGGCCCCCCTGACGTACTTCTTCCGCCTATACATATGCATATACCCTAAAACAATCGGGGAGCACAATAGATCGGGAGTTCCGCCGCCAGAAGCCTCCGTAGCCACCGAAAGCCAATCTAGACCCGTTCTGTTGGGATCTATGGTAGGGTGCGTCGACTGCAAAGTAAAATTTCCTACATTTAGAACAACCAAGAAAATGCTACAGGAGATGGATCACAGTTGGTTACCACGAGATGTGCAGTGCCGTGCAGCGGAAGAAGAGTTGGGGCAGCGTCCACGTGGACCGTCTCCTCCTCGTCCGATCTCCCTCGTACAACCGGTGGTCGGTTCCCACATACCGGTTCGCCGGACCGGCGCAAGTGCATCACCTCTAACGGTATCCGCGTGTGCAGGAGGAACGTCGTGCGATGGACTGCTAGGTCCGATCACACAACCGGCGGCGAGTGGAGGTGTCTATTCGCAACACATGCAAACCCTAGTGACAGCGCCGAAGTGATCAACCGCGTGAGTGTGCGGCACCTCCACTATATATACAGGCGTCCTTCACGGGCTCAACACTTGGGCCTCGCACGGACCCTAAAGCCCATAAGTCTACTCGGCCACAATCCGAATACAGTTCGGATCAAATCTGACCAGTGTCCTCGGATCCGACCTCGTAGGTTCCTTCCCTTAAGCGCGCGACCCCTTAGGTTCAAGTCGGCTTGGTCATAGTTTGGATCACCTCCGAACTGCATGGTTGGTAGCGGCCTCTAGCAAGGCATGCCGAACACCAAGCAGACTATGAAGCTGGTTTGCGAACCTGTACACACTACTAGGAAAAGGCCTACTAATGGCGCACCA
>NW_021310474.1:0-1412 GCF_002162155.2 Triticum dicoccoides
GATAGTTGGCGCCCACCGTGGGGCTCGCGCACGTTGGTGTTGAGTTCTTGAAGGGATCCCTCAGGAATCGAGAAGCTATGATCCGCCGGATCAGCAAGAGCCGACCTGGAAGAATTCACGTCAACTACGAAGTTCAACAGTCAGGGTTAAAGAAGTTTTCAGTGGCAGCGTATAGAAAATTGAACATGGAAGTTTAGGGTTGCGTTACGCCGCGCCCCCAAACCGTCGAGACAGGCAGGAAATCGGTTCGCCAAATATAAATCGCCGCCTCGTGTGAACTATTAAAACTGGCAGGTTCTGTCAACGGAAACAGGTACATCAAATCAATTCTCGTCCAAGGCAATCTGAACTTGAGGAATCTGCGAGTCACCATTACTGCTCCACGTACTGTCGTCCAAAATCAAAAGTGCTCAGAGACGGCTGACAGGCATCATGTGTCATCTGCTAGTACAAACGACAATTAGGGCAGCTGTTGCGGCCACGTGACGTCGCCAGATCGATCTACGTGTACCAGTGTTCGTGAAACCTAAAGCCTGATGGATTCCCAAGTTACTCCACGTGAAAGATCCCTCAACTAGTGCAACCACTACACATGCACGGATACCAAGGAAGGATTATTAAATATAAAAGGGTGCTGCTACTTGTCTCCACTAAGAGCCGGTTACGCCACCTTGCTTCAAGCCAGCACCACAAAACGACCGCGACTCGGGGAAACAAAAGATGAATTAGCCAGAAACGACCACGACCCGGACTCCTCAGCCACCACGGGTCACGCCCCGCCTCCGGTCTAAATCACCCTTGCACCTCATCCGTATCGCGGTCGCGCTGGGCTACGCGCCCACTTCCGCGTAGCACGTTTCCGTGCGCCGGGTCTCCAAACCGAAGCCACCTTCATATCCAGCGCCAGCATCCGGGTTCATCTGAAAAAAAATACCAGGATCATTACAAAAAGGTGTCACCTAAGGGGGCGCCTCAAACGCTGGTGTTTGTCTGTGCTATGATGCTCGACGGATACACGTGCGAGTCGCTGCCCCGATGTTCGGATTACATCCGTCTGCGCCTGCGGCCGATTTGTGCATCTGCACGGGTTAAACAACATCATGTTTGACTCGCCGTCCGCATCACTTTACGACGTCATGGACGACTCGCCCGTCCGCCCTCGCCGCTGGTTCACGCGTCCGCACCGGTTTATAACGCGGAGGACAACTGGCTCGTCTGTGCCGGCTTACAAGGCCGCGACCGACTCATCACTCCGAAGCCGCTTCTGATGCTGTGGTGTTTTACTGTCTGCCCAAACATCAGGTGGTATTCATCTAAATTTATGTATTAAACACTTTTCTTTTTTATCAAGGAAAAATTACTCTCTCTTGTAATATTTTTACACAAGACAATTTTTATGCCATTCACGGACA
>NW_021310475.1:0-4661 GCF_002162155.2 Triticum dicoccoides
GACATATGCTAGAACTGAGCAGTTTCTAGTAGATTGTGTGGCATCCCAATTTTAATAAATTGTAGGCTCACCTCTAAATCACTTTTTGATGGTTATTCTCGTGAATATCTACTATTTACGGGTATGTATTATATTGCCCATACGAGATATGTTACATTTTCCATGAGCAAACAAAGGATTTTCCCTTTATATAATGTTAGTCGGTCATCTGTAATTTCTTGGATCCTTTTAATTTATTTGTTTAGATAAACATAGAGAAATACTAAGACACAACATAAACACATGCGAGAAGTCCAACATAAATCAAGTATATTTGGCTTCTTCTATCAAAATTGTTTTAATTCATAGGATATTCCTTTTATTGTTATTTTATTTTTTGAGTAAATATTTATATGATATTCTGAATATATAGTGAATAGGTATAAATAATGCTTTATTTTATGATATTCCCATTTTACCCCTCCTATACAACTTACTCTCCTCTCCCGCATGACCGCACTCTAACCACTCCCTCTCCTCACCACTCACTATCTCATTCCCCTCAATCTCTCCCCTCCCTCTCCAGATCCATAGACTTCACCGGCGTCACCCACTCCCCTCTCTGCCAGCAGAACTGGCGACCTCGTCTCCCACCGCCCCTCCCCCTCTCACCCCCTCCCCTCTTCTCATCAAAAAAGTGAAGGGGCAGATCGAGAGACCAGGTGGTAGACAGATCCGCCCACAAACGGTGAACAACATCATACCAAGGTCGCCAACACCATCGTCAAATGGCGGGATCCTTCTACCTCGACGGACTTGCTCGCGTGTCGAGATATGATAGGGGGCCTTCTACTTCTTCCTCGCTCATCGCCCCTTTCGCCAAGCCATGGATCGACCTTCCTCTTCTCCCATAGATGCCATGGACCGGGCTCATTCCCCTCCGCAAGGTCATCCACTAGTAGAAAAAGGACCTAATGTGAGATACATTATTCCCGGTTCGATTTTGGCCCGGTACTAATGGTATCATTATTGCCGGTTCGAACGGCTATGCATTAATGCCGGTTCGTTTTGAACCTTTAGTACCGGTTCGTGCCACGAACTGGTACTAAAGGGGTGGTGGCAGGCTGGCGTCAGGCCGGGGCCCCGCGATCACCTTTAGTACCGGTTCGTGGCACAAACCGGTACTAAAGGGCTAACCTTTAGTACCGGTTCGTGCCACGAACCGGTACTAAAGGGGTTTGACCTATAGTACCGGTTCGTGGCACAAACAGGTACTAAAGGGCAATTTTCAAACTCTACCCCCCCCCTTGTATCGCCATTTCAGTTTTGAAAAATACAAAAGAAAATGATAAAAAATTCAAAAAATAAAATTCTTCGAGATGTAGTTATATTACTACATCTACTAGTTAGGAAAATTAAAAAACTTAAATTTGGACATGTTTTGCAAAAAGTGCAGGGACAATGTAAAACGGCTATAACTTTTGCATACGATGTCGGAAAAAAACGTATAATATATCAAAAAATTCAGCATGAAAATACGCATCCGATTTTGACTGTCTATGGCCTGTTTGCAATTTTTTAGAATCCTCAAATTCCAAAAGGAGAAAAAGATATGCTCAAATTTAAGTTTTTGTTTTAATTTTGGTTAAATCTGGTCAAACTATGGTCAAACTACTTATTCAAGAAGTATTAATGTTACTACATACTTATTCAAGAATATTAGTGTTACTAAATAATTATTTCAATTTTTTGAATTTTGGTCAAATCTGGTCAAACTATGGTCAAACTTAGTCATGAAATATTAGTGTTACTAAATAATTACTGTTTTTAGAATAATAGTTTCAAACTCAAACGGTGAAATGTGTGACCTAATGCTCAAGCTAAACTGCTGAGTGTTAATAGGATTTACAGCTTACATTTGTTAGGAAAACAACAAGTGCAGACTTGGAAAGTAGGGGGAATAGAACTCCGAAGTTAAGCGTGCTCAGGCTGGGGGAGTGAGAGGATGGATGACCGGTCGGGAAGTTAGATGATTTGAAATGAGTGATCCACACTTGAGTAGTTAAGAGGGGCGATTAGAGAAATCATCAAATAATTCAGAAAATTAAAAATAGGAAAAAAATCAAAAAAAAATTCCACCTTGGCGTCCACCTTGGCGGCATGCTGGCGCGTGAGGCCATCCCACTCCTTGGCGCCCACCTCACCCTTCATCCTCGCCTAGACCACATCCACCTTGGCCCTGCCCGCTGCCTCCTATCATGTCTTCTGGCCAAGGTAGGAGAAGTATTGGTGCCCTGGCATGTCCACCAGCTGCTTGTTGGTGGTACTGTAGACGAAGAGGACGGATTGGTCCAGCTGCTTCTGCATGTTGTTGAACTCCTCCTACTTGAACTTTTTGGTGCCGGTGAAGATCTCTTCCATGGTCAGCTGTGCCACCAGCATCCAGGTCTCACCCTCGATCATTGCCTTTAGCCCTTCACCATGTCATGCACGTGGCTCCTGTTGGACGAGTGCTACGGCCCGATCAGCTTCACGTGGAGTAGGAGCTTCGCCTCGCCGGTGGGCAGGGCTGGACGTACCCGCTTGTGGCTTATTCAATCTTACACGTCGGTCCTGGCCCGCTAGATGAAATGGATGGTCCGGTCTGCTAAAATCGGCCTCAAAATTTGACAGTCCGTTCCTCGTCGGCGAGGCGAGCGGCAGCCCCCGGGTGAACCTTGATGTCCTCAAGCTTCCCCTCTCCACCTCATGCGCCATAGGCTCTCGCCGCAGCTGTCGTGCATGCACCGCCGACAATATCAAGTTCTTTACCTGGCGCTGGCAATGTTTTAGCTGTGGGTTTTGCTGTCATGGCAGTAGTGACCATTCCAGCACAACACACACGTAGGCCATCAACTGTGGAAAACGCTCGATCGGCCGTGAATTTTAGATCGTGGGAGAATCGCTCGGCCGTGATTTTCACGTCCAACAAATCAGATAAGAATTTTTCTTGGAAGGCCTGAGATTTAATAGCGTCTGCATATAATCACGCACCATCATCCTACGCTATTGTTTTCTTCATTGAAGCGTATGTTCAGCTCCACCTACCGCCACGTGATTCTATGAGAAAAGCATATCTACCATGCACGGTCCAACCATTGATTTAGTTGGAAATTTGGTTAGATGCATATGCGTCTCCACTTCCTCCATCAGTGCTGGCAGCTTTTCTCCTAGCTAGCTTTGTGCCAGATAGTCTATGCCATGTTCTACCCACCAATGTTTTTTTCATATTATTTTCAAGTTTGAATTTATTTTATTTTTTGAACTGAGAGTCTATTTTATAAACGTTTTGAATATTTGTGTAAAAAATTATGCGACAAAGTGATGCACTCTAGAACTTGAAAAACGCTACAATAACTTCATAAGAATGCATGTTAAATACAAACTCGTAATATTATTTTTGAACCAATTTACCGAGTGCTACCAAGATCCCTGACATTGAGACGCAATAAATTCTTATGTAACATTTTGATACATTATGCTAAGGAAATGTCTACAATTTTGTGTGGTTCTATTAAGTCTCATCATGTTTTAAAATTCATAAATCATTTTTTCTTGAAATATATTTAATAATGGTCTTATTAAATAGCTCTCGTCACCAGGAACCCACATACACAGAGATATAAATAATCGTACTTTTGACTCAAAAGATATATAAACATGAAAATCAAATGAAAAAGAATGGAGTGGTTGACTGTAAAGAGAGAGAAGTGGAATCGGTTGTACTCTACATAATACACAACAACAGTGTATGTGTCAGAAAGATGCATACACGGGATATGATCCAATCTTGTGATTCTATCTCTCCCAATGCTCTCTCTGTAACAACCTGCCTAGTCGTCTGCGTCTTTATCGCGTGTACATGATTAGATAGGTCAGCTCAGGAGTTATTAGGGTTAGTGGTCGCACCTGCGTGTGTATATCATGTACAAACGTACACCTCCATTACTGAATATGACTGCATTCACTTTCTGCACTTTTATTGAGTCGAACAGGAAATAGAAAGTGCAAAAGAAACATGACTTCATCCGGACATCATGACACGTCGCCTCGCCACAGCAACCGCGCAGGCTGCCCACCTCGCTGCTGCCCCTGCACGCTGACGCCGGTGTGGTTGGCCGGTCCAAATGGTGGCTCGGTTAGGGAACAGACTGGTTGTGACCGTGTCGCCTTGGCGGCGTCGCCGACTTCTAGGGTGGTCACCCGGGGACCGATGGTGAAGACGGCTGGCAGGATGACGGGCAGCTTCGCGGAGCTCTACCAATACCCACGCCTTCTTAGCCAGCTTGAAGTCCTTGAAATGGTAGGACGAAAATAAATCGTGGATACTATTCAACCAACTCAGATATTATGAGTAGAGATAAACCAAATGCTAGCCCTAACAGTGAGGATAAGATGGCATATGTCGCAGTAGCAGAAGGTGCACATGTCCCGACCGTCATGTCATTGAAGAGGTTGTTGACGTCGGGGAAGAAATCGTCGTTGGGGAACTCGTCGGCGGCGATGTCACCGTTCGCAGCCACGATGACCAAGAATCCAACAGTCATGCAAGGACACTCCCCAAAACCTGATCGCCTCTTCTATACCGGATCACAAGGGGAGGAGTTTCGGAGGCCCGCTGTCTCACTCTCCGGTGCACACCA
>NW_021310476.1:0-1122 GCF_002162155.2 Triticum dicoccoides
ATACGTAGGAAAATTTTGAATTTCTGCTACGTTCCCCAACAGTGGCATCATGAGCTAGGTCTATTGCGTAGATTCTTTGCACGAGTAGAACACAAAGTAGTTGTGGGCGTTGATTTTGTTCAATATGCTTACCGTTACTAGTCCAATCTTGTTTCGACGGTATTGTGGGATGAAGCGGCCCGGACCGACCTTACACGTACTCTTACGTGAGACAGGTTCCACCGATTGACATGCACTTGGTGCATAAGGTGGCTAGCGGGTGCCAGTCTCTCCCACTTTAGTCGGAACAGATTTGATGAAAAGGGTCCTTATGAAGGGTAAATAGCAATTGGCATATCACGTTGTGGTCTTGCGTAGGTAAGAAACGTTCTTGCTAGAAACCCATAGCAGCCACGTAAAACATGCAAACAACAATTAGAGGACGTCTAACTTGTTTTTGCAGGGTATGCTTTGTGATGTGATATGGCCAACAAGAATGTGGTGAATAATATGTGATGTATGAGATTGATCATGTTCTTGTAATAGGATTCACGACTTGTATGTCGATGAGTATGACAACCGGCAGGAGCCATAGGAGTTGTCTTTATTTTTTGTATGACCTGCGTGTCATTGAAGAACGCCATGTAACTTACTTTACTTTATTGCTAAACGCGTTAGTCATAGAAGTAGAAGTAGTCATTGGCGTGACAACTTCATGAAGACACGATGATGGAGATCATGATGATGGAGATCATGGTGTCATGCCGGTGACGATGATGATCATGGAGCCCCGAAGATGAAGATCAAAAGGAGCAAAATGATATTGGCCATATCATGTCACTATTTGATTGCATGTGATGTTTATCATGTTTATGCATCTTGTTTACTTAGGACGACGGTAGTAAATAAGATGATCCCTTACAAAATTTCAAGAAGTGTTCTCCCCTAACTGTGCACCGTTGCTACAGTTCGTCGCTTCTAAGCACCACGTGATGATCGGGTGTGATGGATTCTTACGTTCACATACAACGGGTGTAAGACAGTTTTACACAGCGAAAACACTTAGGGTTAACTTGACGAGCCTAGCATGTGCAGACATGGCCTCGGAACACGGAGACCGAAAGGTCGAGCATGAGTCGTATA
>NW_021310477.1:0-1171 GCF_002162155.2 Triticum dicoccoides
ACTTGGGCCCATTGGCCTTGTACGACCTAGATTTAGTTTTAGGCTGCCTTGGGACGTCCTCCCACCTCCTTGGCCGCCACCCCTTGCTCCTATATAAGTAGATCCATCTAGTAGCTTTTCCTTGGGATTTGTTTAGTTAAAAGTTAGCCATTGCAACTTCGTGTACTTCGTTTGTGTCCAACGACCAGACCAAGACCGCTTACGGATCCCCACCATTATCAATACCTCATATATATTTGCAATATTCAGATTGCTTTATCATATTCTTGCTCGTTCTTCGATTGCTTGCAGGAATAGACCTTCGTGGTCAGGCTGACCGTGCTTCCGGCATCGTCAGTAACCTTAGGAGATTGGTTTAGCGATTGCTAAGGCGCAACGTCGTGCACGTTTGTAGTCGGATCGTCAAAGTCGTCTCTACCAAATCGATAGTTATCATCTCATCGAAAGATCGGGACACCCCGCCTCTATCAAGTGGTATCAGTTTTCAGGTTGCTCGGTGAGAATTTCCAGTTTTCCTAGATTAGATTTATTTTCTTACCTATTGTCCAAGAAAAAGCCACAAAAAAGAGTTAGATCTATTCATCCTTGGTCCAAGCCAGTCTGAGCCTTTGTAATTTTCTTTTCATTGCTTGCATAGTTGAATTATCGGTTGCAACGTCGTGCATGATTGTAGTCGTGTCGAGTTGCTGGTCTTAGTGTCTAGTTCGTTTAGAGTTTCGAGTTCTGTTCACATTAGTCACGCCACCGCTGCATCATTATCTCTTCCGCTGTCCACCACCCATCCATCAATTTCCACCACGTGCTACCCATCATTCATTGTCATAATAATAGTTGAGATCGTTCACATCTTCACTTGATCCAATCTGCATCTTATCTAGTTTGTTTTGGAAAGAGGGAGAAAAAAAAGAGAGAGAAAAACGAGAAAAAAAAGGAGAAAAAAAAGTCAGAGAGAAAAAAGGAGAGAAAGAAAAAAAAAGTGTGAGGAAAAAAAAAGAGAAGAAAAAAAATTGGATCTATCTAGAATCAATCTCGTACCTGAATTCGGATTGGAATCTGTTTTGCACACTGTTCAGTAAAACAGGTGTATCTTCCTCATACGAAGTCCGTTTTGGCTCCGTGAGTACTCAAATTGAAGCTAGAAACGAGCCGCATCTAAATAGTTGCAGAAGCT
>NW_021310478.1:0-1595 GCF_002162155.2 Triticum dicoccoides
GGCCGAGAGCTCCACGCCGCCGGCGATGTCGCCGTCGTGGCCACGGTCGCCGTAGCGCCCAACCGAGCACACCATCGTGCTCCCCACCTCACCAGGAGCACGCAGCACGCACCAACGCCTCCCCAAACCCCCTGCAACACTGATCCCGACCGCACCCGAACTCCGGCCGCCGCAGCCGAGCTCGCCGCCGTCAACTCCGGCCACCCCGAGCCCAACCACCACCACCAATAGTCGCGGCTCAACCTCAGCAACACGTAGATGCCTTCCGCCGTCCATTTGGTTGCCGGAATGGCAAAAAGCACTTTCGCCGCCGTCTCGGGCCTCGCCGGCGTCATGTCGCCGGTGGGGTTTGACTTGTCCGACCTGGGGTTTGACCCCCCAGGGTCACTGACGCGTGGGCCCTGTCGGCCAGGTGGTTAGGTTAGCGCTAACTACTGTTAGTCAACCCCCCCTGACACTGACAATGGGCCCCAGCGCCACTAACCCCTAATTAGGATTAATTTAATCCTGTTTAACCCCCCCTGTCACTGACGTGTGGGCCCCACACGTCAGGTTTGACCTCAGCCAGCCACAGTTGACCACTGACGTCATGCTGACGCAATAATTATATTTCTGGAATTAAATTAAATCAGGAAATTCCAGAATATTATTTAAACTTAAAAAATTCATAACTTTTATTCTGTAACTCCAAATTGGACAAATTATATATGAAAAATGATCAGAAAAATCCAATCTATCCATCTGTACTATTTTCATGCATGATCAAACAAGTTAAATTGATGTTTTAAGCAGAACAAGAAAAGGCACTTTAAAAGGCCATATTTGAATTTGAAATTTGAATCCTTGATTCAAATTTGTTCAAACACCCCTGGTTTTAGTTGCATTAGCCCAATACACTCATTTTGCCATGTCTCATGCATGCATCATATTGTTGCATACTGTTTGGTAATGCTTGTGTATCGGTGCTCTCTGCGGCAGGTTCTGTCCCCGAAGAGTACCGTGATTACCCTAACGAAGAACCGTATCAGTGCATCGAACCATCAGGCAAGCAACCAACCATTTGATCATATCGATACAATCCCATGTTCTCGCTCCTGCTCTCTTTTACTGCATTAAGACAACGCGATTCAAACTGCTGTGTGCTACGGTAGTTGAACCCATTTCCTCTGCATGACCTGTCATTGCCACAGTAACTAGATGAAACCCACTAGCATGTGTAGGAGTTGATTGAGCCATATGTATGTGTTGTTCCTACCTTGCTATGCCTGCTACGCTTAGAGTCGTGTCAGGTCTGGTTCATCTGGGTGATGGGCTGGAGTGAAATGATCATGTCGGTAATAAGAGTGGTGTGGTGAACACGATTTGGTAAAGGTGTCGATGAGAGGCCATGTAGGAGTACATGGTGGGTTGTTTCATTGAAGCCGACCTTAAGCACTGAGATCTGTATGCGTGATTTAAGATACAGCTACTACCATGCATTGGGCCCTGAAATATGACCCCGCTCGACTTCTTATTCACCCTAGCTCTCTGTCCAGGAGTTGCAAGTAGTTTCTGGTGTTTGTAGCCTACTGGAGGCCGTGGACAGCGCTGACCGT
>NW_021310479.1:0-997 GCF_002162155.2 Triticum dicoccoides
AAGAATTATGTCCTTGATGCACCGCTAGGTGACAGACCTATTGCAGGAGCAGATGCAAACGTTATGAACGTTTAGCTAGCTCAATATGATGACTACTTGATAGTTTAAGTGCACCATGCTTAACGGCTTAGAATCGGGACTTCAAAGACGTTTTGAACGTCATGGACCATATGAGATGTTCCAGGAGTTGAAGTTAATATTTCAAGCAAATACCCGAGTTGTGAGATATGAAGTCTCCAACAAGTTCTATAGCTAAAAGATGGAGGAGAATCGCTCAACTAGTGAGCATGTGCTCAGATTGTCTGGGTACTACAATCGCTTGAATCAAGTGGGAGTTAATCTTCCAGATAAGATAGTGATTGACAGAATTCTCTAGTCACCATCACCAAGTTAGTAGAACTTCATGATGAACTATAATATGCAAGGGATAATGGAAACAACTCCCAAGCTCTTCGTGATGATGAAATCAATGAAGGAAGAAATCAAGAAAAACATCAAGTGTTGATGGTTGATAAGACCACTAGTTTCAAGAAAAGGGCAAAGGGAAGAAGGGGAACTTCAAGAAGAACGGCAAGCAAGTTGCTGCTCAAGTAAAGAAGCCCAAGTCTGGTCCTAAGCCTGAGACTAAGTGCTTCTACTGCAAAGGGACTGGTCACCGGAAACGGAATCACCCCAAGTGATTGGCGGATAAGAAGGATGGCAAAGTGAACATAAGTATATTTGATATACATGTTATTGATGTGTACTTTACTAGTGTTTATAGCAAACCCTAAGTATTTGATACTAGTTCAGTTGCTAAGATTAGTAACTCGAAACGGGAGTTGCAGAATAAACAAAGACTAGTTGAAGGGGAAGTGACGATGAGTGTTGGAAGTAGTTCCAAGATTAATATGATCATCATCGCACACTCCCTATACTTTCGGGATTAGTGTTGAAACTAAATAAGTGTTATTTGGTGTTGGCGTTGAGCATGAATATGATTTGATCATGTTTATTG
>NW_021310480.1:0-3924 GCF_002162155.2 Triticum dicoccoides
GTTATGGTTTAGTTGATTTGGATCACGTAATCACTTAGAAGATTAGAGGGATGTCTATCTAAGTGGGAGTTCTTAAGTAATATGATTAATTGAACTTAAATTTATCATGAACTTAGTACCTGATAGTATCTTGCTTGTTTATGTTAATTGTAGATAGATGGCTCGTGCTGTTGTTCCGTTCAATTTTAATGCGTTCCTTGAGAAAGCAAAGTTGATAATGATGGTAGCAATTACACGGACTGGGTCCGTAACTTGAGGATTATCCTCATTCCTGCACAGAAGAATTACGTCTTGGAAGCACCGCTGGGTGCCAGACCTGCTGCTGGAGCAACACCAGATGTTATGAACGTCTGGCAAAGCAAAGCTGATGACTACTCGATAGTTCAGTGTGCCATGCTTTACGGCTTAGAATCGGGACTTCAACGACGTTTTGAACGTCATGGAGCATATGAGATGTTCCACGAGTTGAAGTTAATATTTCAAGCAAATGCCCGAATTGAGAGATATGAAGTCTCCAATAAGTTCTATAGCTGCAAGATGGAGGAGAACAGTTCTATCGGTGAGCATATACTCAAAATGTCTGAGTATAATAATCACTTGATTGAATTGGGAGTTAATCTTCCGGATGGTTGCGTCATTGATAGAATTCTCCAATCACTGCCACCAAGCTACAAGAGCTTCGTGATGAACTATAATATGCAAGGGATGAACAAGACTATTCCCGAGCTCTTCGCAATGCTGAAAGCTGCGGAGGTAGAAATCAAGAAGGAGCATCAAGTGTTGATGGTTAACAAAACCAGTAGTTTCAAGAAAAAGGGCAAAGGGAAGAAGAAGGGGAACTTCAAGAAGAACAGCAAGCAAGTTGCTGCTCAGGAGAAGAAACCCAAGTCTGGACTTAAGCCTGAAACTGAGTGCTTCTACAGCAAGCAGACTGGTCACTGGAAGCGGAACAGCCCCAAGTATTTGGCGGATAAGAAGGATGGCAAGGTGAACAAAGGTATATGTGATATACATGTTATTGATGTGTACCTTACTAGAGCACGCAGTAGCACCTGGGTATTTGATACTGGTTCTATTGCTAATATTTGCAACTCGAAATAGGGACTACAGAATAAGCGGGCACTAGCAAAGGATGAGGTGACGATGCGCGTGGGAAACGGTTCCAAAGTCGATGTAATCGCGGTCGGCACGCTACCTCTACATCTACCTTCGGGATTAATATTAGACCTAAATAATTGTTATTTGGTGCCAGCATTGAGCATGAACATTATATCTGGATCTTGTTTAATGCGAGACGGTTATTCATTTATATCAGAGAATAATGGTTGTTCTATTTATATGAGTAATATCTTTTATGGTCATGCACCCTTGAAGAGTGTTCTATTCTTATTGAATCTCGATAGTAGTAATACACATATTCATAATGTTGAAGCCAAAAGATGCAGAGTTGATAATGAAAGTGCAACTTATTTGTGGCATTGTCGTTTAGGTCATATCGGTATAAAGCGCATGAAGAAACTCCATACTGATGGACTTTTGGAACCACTTGATTATGAATCACTTGGTACTTGCGAACCGTGCCTCATGGGCAAGATGACTAAAACACCGTTCTCCGGTACTATGGAGAGAGCAACAGATTTGTTGGAAATCATACATACCGATGTATGTGGTCCGATGAATATTGAGGCTCGTGGCGGATATCGTTATTTTCTCACCTTCAGCGATGATTTAAGCAGATATGGGTATATCTACTTAATGAAACATAAGTCTGAAACATTTGAAAAGTTCAAAGAATTTCAGAGTGAAGTTGAAAATCATTGTAACAAGAAATAAAGTTTCTGCGATCTGATCGTGGAGGAGAATATTTGAGTTACGAGTTTGGTGTACATTTGAAAAATTGTGGAATAGTTTCGCAACTCACGCCACCCGGAACACCATAGCGTAATGGTGTGTCCGAATGTCGTAATCGCACTTTACTGGATATGGTGCGATCTATGATGTCTCTTACTGATTTACCGCTATTGTTTTGGGGATACGCTCTAGAGACGGCCGCATTCACGTTAAATAGGGCACCATCAAAATCCGTTGAGACGACGCCTTATGAACTGTGGTTTGGCAAGAAACCAAAGTTGTCGTTTCTTAAAGTTTGGGGCTGCGATGCTTATGTGAAAAAGCTTCAACCTGATAAGATCGAACCCAAATCGGAGAAATGTGTCTTCATAGGATACCCAAAGGAGACTATTGGGTACACATTCTATCACAGATCCGAAGGCAAGACATTCGTTGCTAAGAATGGATCCTTTCTAGAGAAGGAGTTTCTCTCGAAAGAAGTGAGTGGGAGGAAAGTAGAACTTGACGAGGTAACTGTACCTGCTCCCTTACTAGAAAGTAGTACATCACAGAAAACTGTTTCAGTGACACCTACATCAGTTAGTAAGGAAGCCAATGATAATGATCATGAAATTTCAGATCAAGATACTACTGAACCTCGTAGATCAACCAGAGTAAGATCCGCACTAGAGTGGTACGGTAATCCTGTTCTGGAAGTCATGCTACTAGATCATGATGAACCTACGAACTATGAAGAAGCGATAGTGAGCCCAGATTCCGCAAAGTGGCTTGAAGCCATGAAATCTGAGATGGGATCCATGTATGAGAACAAAGTATGGACTTTGGCTGACTTGCCCGATGATCGGAAAGCAATTGAGAATAAATGGATCTTTAAGAAGAAGACTGACGCTGATGGTAATGTTACTGTCTACAAAGCTCGACTTGTCGCAAAAGGTTTTCGGCAAGTTCAAGGGATTGACTACGATGAGACCTTCTCACCCGTAGCGATGCTTAAGTCCGTCCGAATCATGTTAGCGATTGCCGCATTTTATGATTATGAAATTTGGCAGATGGATGTCAAAACTGCATTCCTGAATTGATTTCTGGAAGAAGAGTTGTATATGATGCAACCGGAAGGTTTTGTCGATCCAAAGGGAGCTAACAAAGTGTGCAAGCTCCAGCGATCCATTTAAGGACTGGTGAAAGCCTCTCGGAGTTGGAATAAACGTTTTGATAGTGTGTGTCAGGACCCCGACTCAATGCCATATTGATCTAGCATGTAACACCTCATATCACTTTGCGGCCTCACGCACGGTATTCCCACGGGTGTCGCCTTACCTTTGCTCGGGACCGTTTGCGCCTTTTGGCACAAGTATATGACAGTGTCGCTAGCATCCATATGATAAGGAGCTCGGGCTGACATGGCTAGTCGTAAACCCAAAGTGGCACAAACTTACAGGGACAGGCATCCATGACCCAGCATCGAACGTGTCGGTCATCAGCGAGTGAACCCAGGCTGTAGCACTGGGCTAGCAGGACTCCGGTGAACCGGGCTGTAGCGGGCTAACAGGACTCCGGTATTCATCGCGTGACATTTCCCCGAAGGGACAGACACAGGAACGAAGAAGGACACATGCCGGCCAGCCTAAGTGTTCCGGAGCAGTAGCAAGCTACCATGGCTCAGTGGAAACACTAGGAGACATTTCCCGGTAAGAGATGCTACTAAAGATAAACAACTAGATGGTCAGATCCCACACATACCAAGCATTTCAATAACATACACACAATATGCTCGATATGTGCAAGTACAACATGGCATCACAACATGACTCTACGACTCAAGTAATTTATTCATTAGGCTCCGAGGAGCGAGATATTACAAACATGAGTCTCATGACCCAACATTCAGAGCATACAAATCAAAACACAAGCGGAAGCTATCATGTCTGAGTACAGACATCTAGAAATGAAAAAGGCTTGAAAGCCTGACTATCTACCAGATTCTGCCGAGGGCACAAGATCGTAGCTGAGGTAACAAGCTAAACGTCGAAGTCCACGCGAAACTACCAGTGAGACTGAAGTCTCTCTGCAAAA
>NW_021310481.1:0-688 GCF_002162155.2 Triticum dicoccoides
AGATGAGTCTGGCAGAGGGTTTAAGTCTCTCGGTAAACCTCCATGCAGTTGGCATGGCAAATATCTTTGTCTGGAATTGAATCAATCGGATGGATGCGTAACGAGGTGGTTGTACGAACGATGAGTAAGGTCGCCTGTACGATTCAGCGATGGCGCTTCATTTTTACCCTTTTGCATGAAAAGGGGTATTTATCCAAGTGGACGTGCTTCACTTATAGATCTTCGGCGAACCGAGCATGTATGGTCAGAAGAATATCTTGATGTGATCAACAGGTTGACCAAATGGGCGTAACCCCTGAGGGTGACATGGCCAACTGCCGCGCGTAGCCCCCGAGTGATGCTCGAAGGAGGTAAGCTTGCTACAGAGTGTGATATGAGGTTTGACCATATGAGTAACTTAGCCGTTCCCGTGCTAGGGGTGTAGAGGTAAAGACATGTCCAACTGATGGTGACGCGCGGGGCGGCCGAGGGGCGAGGACGTGTATAACCGAGTGGCGACGCGCGGGGCGGCCGAGGGGCGAGGACGTGTCAAAACCGAGTGGCGCCGCGCGGGGCGGGCGAGTGGTGAAGACGTGCAGAACCAAGTGGCGATGCGCGGGGCGGCCGAGTGGTGAAGACGCACACAACCGAGTGGAGACGCGCGGGGCGGACGAGTGATGAAGACGTGCGCAACCGAGTGGCGACGCGC
>NW_021310482.1:0-898 GCF_002162155.2 Triticum dicoccoides
TGACGCTAGGGTTATAAAGGAAGCTTGTATGTGGTTACCGAATGTTGTTCGGAGTCCCGGATGAGATCCCGGACGTCACGAGGAGTTCCGGAATGGTCCGGAGGTAAATATTTATATATAGGAAGTCCTGTTTCGGCCATCGGGACAAGTTTCGGGGTCATCGGTATTGTACCGGGACCACCGGAAGGGTCCCGGGGGCCCACCGGGTGGGGCCACCTGCCCCGGGGGGCCACATGGGCTGTAGGGGGTGCGCCTTGGCCTACATGGGCCAAGGGCACCAGCCCCAAGAGGCCCATGCGCCTGGGGAAACCCTAAAGGAAGAGTCCCAGCAGGGGAAGGCACCTCCTAGGTGCCTTGGGGGGGGGAGGACTCCTCCCCTGGCCGCCGCCCCCTTGGAGATTGGATCTCCTAGGGGCTGGTGCACCCCCCCCCCTTGGGATCCCTATATATAGTGGGGTAGGAGGGCCTCCCAAAGATACCTTATGCCTTTGGTGCAGCCCCTCCCTCTCTCCCAAGTTCTTCTCCTCTTCTCCCATGGTGCTTGGCGAAGCCCTGCGGGATTACCACGCTCCTCCACCACCACCACGCCGTTGTGCTGCTGCTGGATGGAATCTTCCTCAACCTCTCCCTCTCTCCTTGCTGGATCAAGGCGTGGGAGACGTCACCGGGCTGTACGTGTGTTGAACGCGGAGGTGCCGTCCGTTCGGCACTTGATCATCGGTGATTTGAATCACGACGAGTACGACTCCATCAACCCCGTTCACTTGAACGCTTCCGCTTAGCGATCTACAAGGGTATGTAGATGCACTCCCCTTTCTACTCGTTGCTGGTCTCTCCATAGATAGATCTTGGTGTTACGTAGGAAAATTTTTGAATTTCTGCTACGTTCCCCAACAGT
>NW_021310483.1:0-1307 GCF_002162155.2 Triticum dicoccoides
GTAAGCGTACGTGTAATGTTGGTCCGGGCCGCTTCATCCAACAATACTGCCAAACCAAAGTATGACATGCTGGTAAGCAGTATGACTTGTATCGCCGACAACTCACTTTTGTTCTACTTGTGCATATAACATCTACGCAATAACCTGGTTCTAATACCACTGTTGGGGAACATAGTAATTTCAAAAAAATCCTACGCACACTCAGGATCATGGTGATGCATAGCAATGAGAGGGGAGAGTGTGTCCATGTACCCTCGTAGACCGAAAGCGGAAGCGTTAGCACAACGCGGTTGATGTAGTCGTACGTCTTCATGATCCAACAGATCCAAGTACCGAACGTACGGCACCTCCGAGTTCAACACACGTTCAGCTCGATGACGTCCCGCGAACTCCGATCCAGTAGAGCTTCACGGGACAGTTCCGTCAGCACGATGGTGTGTTGACGGTGATGATGTTGCTACCGACGCAAGGCTTCGCCTAAGCACCACTACGATATGATCGAGGTGGATTATGGTGGAGGGGGGCACCGCACACGGCTAAGGGATCAATGATCAACTTGTGTGTTCTAGGGTGCCCTCCCGCCCCCGTATATAAAGGAGCAAGGGGGGAGGTGGCCGGCCAGGAGGAGGGCGCACCAGGTGGGGAGTCCTACTCCCGGTGGGAGTAGGACTCCTCCTTTTCCTTGTTGGAGTAGGAGAGGGAAGGAAGGGTGAGAGGAGGAGAAGGAAAAAGGGGGGCGCCACCACCCT
Source organism: Triticum dicoccoides (assembly GCF_002162155.2). NCBI lineage: Eukaryota > Viridiplantae > Streptophyta > Magnoliopsida > Poales > Poaceae > Triticum > Triticum dicoccoides. The sequence goes on from NW_021310483.1 coordinate 750, forward strand.
CCTTGTACAATTCAGACTAGAGGGGGAGGGGGCACGCGGCTGCCCTGGCCGCCCGTCCTCTTCTCCCACTAAGGCCCATGAGGCCCAATTAACTCCCCGGGTGTTCCGGTAACCCCCCGGTACTTCGGTTTTTATCCGAAACCACTCGGAATACTTCTGGTGTCTGAATATAGTTGTCCAATATATCGATCTTTACGTCTCGACCATTTCGAGACTCCTCGTCATGTCCTTGATCATATATGGGACTCCGAACTACCTTCGGTACATCAAAACACAAAAACTCATAATAACAATCATCATCAAACTTTAAGCGTGCGGACCCTACGGGTTTGAGAACTATGTAAACATGACCGAGACACGTCTCCGGTCAATAACCAATAGCGGAACCTGGATGCTCATATTGGCTCCTACATATTCTACGAAGATCTTTATCGGTCAAACCGCATAACAACATACGTTGTTCCCTTTGTCATCGGTATGTTACTTGCCCGAGATTCGATCATTAGTATCTCAATACCTAGTTTAATCTCGTTACCGGCAAGTCTCTTTACTCGTTCC
>NW_021310484.1:0-2386 GCF_002162155.2 Triticum dicoccoides
CTCCAAATGAACTGGCGAGCAGAATCGTTTGGAACACAAAGAACCATGAAACATGACTCTCTCTAATAACTAACAGTGCCTCCCTGGAACGCACCAACGTGACTCTCCACAAAAAAGGAACGAGTTGACTAGTAAAACATTTCCATACACAGCGTCAGTAGTGTGCCTGTTGCATTAGCAACACAGTGCCAACTCGGCTTCACTTCCACGCACCTCACAATGACTCGCCAGAGAAAATGCGTGTAACACACGCGTGGACAAGACGTGACTCTAGCTAATAACAATACTTGCCTCCGCCGTTTTCACGTCCATTCCTCTCCAAGAGAATGAGTGAGCGGAATCATTTGGAAATACCAAAAGCATACAACCATGGTAACTTGACTCTGACCAATGCGTTAACATGCTTCCTATGAGTTCATGTCCATGCCTCTCCAAATTAACTGGCGAGCGGAATCGTTTGGAACATAAAGAACCATGAAACGTGACTCTCTCCAATAACAAACAGTGCCTCCCTAGAACGCACCACCGTGACTCTCCACAAAAAAGGAACGAGTTGACAAGGAAAACATTTCCATACACATCGTCAGTAGTGTGCCTGTTGCATTAGCAACATAGTGCCCACTCGGCTTCACTTCCACACACCTCACAGTGACTCGCGAGAGAAAATGCGTGTAACACACGCGTGGAAAAACGTGACTCTGGCTAATAACAATACTTGCCTCCGCCGTTTTCACGTCCATTCCTCTCCAAGAGAACGAGTGAGTGGAATCATTTGGAAATACCAAAAGCATACAACCGTGATAACTTGAATCTGACCAATGCGTTAACATGCTTCCCATGAGTTCATGTCCATGCCTCTCCAAAGGAACTAGCGAGCAGAATCCTTTGGAACACAAAGAACCATGAAACGTGACTCTCTCTAATAACAAACGGTGCCTCCCTGGAACGCACCACCGCGAATCTCCACAAAAAAGAAATGAGTTGACAAGGAAAACATTTCCATACACAGCGTCAGTAGTGTGCCTGTTGCATTAGCAACAGAGTGCCAACTCGGATTCACTTCCACCCACCTCATGGCGACTCGCCAGAGAAAATGCATGTAACACACGCGTGGACAAACGTGACCCTAGCTAATAACAATACTTGCCTCCTCCGTTTTTGCGTCCATTAATCTCCAAGAGAACGAGTGAGCGGAATCATTTGGAAATACCAAAAGCATACAACCGTGGTAACTTGACCTTGACCAATGCGTTAACATGCTTCCCATGAGTTCATGTCCATGCCTCTCCAAATGAACTGGCGAGCGGAATCATTTGGAACACAAAGAACCATGAAACGTGACTCTCTCTAATAACAAACGGTGCCTCCCTGGAACGCACCACCGCGACCCTCCACAAAAAAGGAACGAGTTGACAAGGAAACCATTTCCATACACAACGTCAGTAGTGTGCATGTTGCATTAGCAACACAGTGCCAACTCGGCTTCACTTCCACCCACCTCACGGTGACTCGCCAGAGAAAATGCATGTAACACACGCGTGGACAAACGTGACTCTTGCTAATAACAATACTTGCCTTCGCCGTTTTCACGTCCATTCCTCTCCAAGAGAACGAGTGAGCGGAATCATTTGGAAATACCAAAAGCATACAACCATGGTAACTTGACTCTGACCAATGCGTTAACATGCTTCCGATGAGTTCATGTCCATACCTCTCCAAATGAACTGGCGAGCGGAATCGTTCGGAACACAAAGAACCATGAAACGTGACTCTCTGTAATAACAAACAGTGCCTCCCTAGAACGCACCACCGCGACTCTCCACAAAAAAGGAACGAGTTGACAAGGAAAACATTTCCGTACACATCGTCAGTAGTGTGCCTGTTGCATTAGCAACACAGTGCCCACTCGGCTTCACTTCCACGCACCTCACAGTGACTCGCGAGAGAAAATGTGTGTAACACACGCATGGACAAACGTGACTCTGGCTAATTACAATACTTGCCTCCGCCGTTTTCACGTCCATTCCTCTCCAAGAGAACGAGTGAGTGGAATCATTTGGAAATACCAAACGCATACAACCGTGATAACTTGACTCTGACCAATGCGTTAACATGCTTCCCATGAGTTCATGTCCATGCCTCTCCAAATGAACTAGCGAGCAGAATCCTTTGGAACACAAAGAACCATGAAACGTGACTCTCTCTAATAACAAACGGTGCCTCCCTGGAACGCACCACCGCGAATCTCCAGAAGAAAGGAACGAGTTGAGAGGGAAAACATTTCCATACACAGTCTCAGTAGTGTGCCTGTTGCATTAGCAACACAGTGCCAACTCGGCTTCAATTCCACCCACCTCACGGTGACTCGCGAGAGAAAATACATGTA
>NW_021310485.1:0-1107 GCF_002162155.2 Triticum dicoccoides
TTAGTAGTAGAATGCAATGAACGATTATAAGCAAATTCAATATGAGGCAAGCATTCCTCCCACATTTTCTTATTATTCTTCAAAATAGCCCTAAGCATAGTAGACAACGTTCTATTGACTACTTCAGTTTGTCCATCAGTTTGGGGGTGACAAGTAGTACTAAAAAGCAGTTTAGTCCCCAACTTAGCCCATAAACATCTCCAAAAGTGGCTAAGAAATTTAGTATCACGATCTGAAACAATAGTATTTGGCACACCATGCAAGCGAATAATTTCACGAAAGAACAAATCAGCAACATTAACAGCATCATCGCTTTTATGACATGGTATAAAGTGTGCCATTTTCGAGAATCTATCCACGACAACAAATATGCTATCCCTCCCCTTCTTTGTTCGAGGTAAACCTAAAACAAAGTCCATAGATATATCCTCCCAAGGAACACTAGGTACAGGCAACGGCATATATAAACCATGAGGATTGAGTCGTGACTTACCTTTTTGACATGTAGTGCAGCGAGCAATAAAACGCTCAACATCCCGTCTCATCTTTGGCCAAAAGAAATGTGTAGCAAGTACGTCCTCCGTCTTCTTCACGCCAAAGTGTCCCATTAATCCTCCTCCATGCGCCTCCTGCAACAACAAAAGACGAACGGAGCTAGCTGGAATGCATAGCTTCTTAGCACGAAACACAAATCCATCGTTAACAACAAACTTGTTCCACATTCTTCCTTCTTTACAATTCTGCATTACATCTTTAAAATCAGCATCATGCACATATTGATCTTTGATGGTCTCCAAACCAAATATTTTAAAGTCAAGTTGTGAAAGCATAGTATAGCGACGAGACAATGCATCAGCAATAACATTTTCTTTTCCCTTCTTGTGTTTAATGACATAAGGGAAAGTCTCAATGAATTCAACCCATTTAGCATGTCTACGATTCAGTTTAGCTTGACTTTTAATATGTTTCAAAGATTCATGATCAGAATGTATAACAAATTCTTTGGGCCATAAATAATGTTGCCATGTTTCTAAAGTCCGAACAAGAGCATATAATTCTTTATCATAAGTAGAATAATTCAGACTAGGCCCACTCAATTTTTCAGAA
>NW_021310486.1:0-1224 GCF_002162155.2 Triticum dicoccoides
TTGGGGTCGGGGTGGCCGGAGTCGACGGCGGCGAGCTCGGCTGCGGCGGCCGGGGTTCGGTCGTGCACGGGAACGGTGTTGCAGGGTGTTAGGGGGGGTGTTGGAGCGTGCTACGTGCTCCTAGTGAGATGTGGAGCACGATGGCGTGCTCGGTTGGGCGCTACGGCGATCGTGGCCACGACGGCGACATCGCCGGCGGCGTGAAGCTTTCGGCCGCGGTGGGGCTAGGGCCTAGGGGTCGGGAGAGAGCAGGGGAGAAGGGGGAAACGGTGGCGTAGCTCACCGCGGTTGCAGTGGGCGTCGAAGCGGGCTCGGGGACGCGTCGGAGACGACGAATTTGACGGCGACGGTGGTCGGAGTCCGAAGAGGGGAACGGCGACGTGGCGGCGATGCAGGGCTTCCGGGGACCCGTGGAGCGATGGGGAGGAAGAAGGAGTCGAGGCGGAGCTTCTGAGCTGGTCGGGGAAGCGAGGGGTGGTCGGAGACGGTGGCTAAGGCGAACGGCGGCGACGGTGAGCTTCGGCCGTGAGAGAGAGAGAGTGAGGGAGAGCCGGGGGAGAGTGAATGGGGTGTCGGCGAGGTCGGGGCGACGACCAGAAGACGATCCACGCGGCACAACGGCGACCAGGGCGATGCAGAGAGGCTGGGTGGTGCGTGGCGAGCTCGGGCGCGCCATGCTCACCTCCCTGCCTGCTCTGGCGAGGGGAAGCAGCTGGCTGGCACGGGCCAGCACAGTGCTGGGCCGGCTGGGCTGGGCCGCACAGGTAAGTCTTCCCCTTTCTTTATTTTTCTGTTTTCTGTTTTTCTAATACTTCTGCAACTTTGTTGAATTAAATAAAATACCTAGGCTAGTTCAAAAATCACCAAACTATTCCTGGCCCATAGTTGGATTATTTCCAACATGAAACATTTTAGTTTGGAGATATTTGAGCATTTAAATATTTTATATTATTTTAAATGCCCAAATTCAAATATTTATGATTTAATTCAAAAACCCTAGGATGGCCTAGGAAAATGTGCACCATTTTTGGCAGAGGTTCTGAACCAAGACAAAAATGATGGGCATTTTAGAAGGGCATTTCAGGTTCATTGAAAAATTATTTTAGTAACCCTAGTTGGTTTCAGAGGGGACTGGGGGTTCTGTCATCCCCATTTCAAGTTTCTGATGAAAGAGTAAACATGATGCAACACTCTAATGCATGACTAGCTAGGTTGTGACACACA
>NW_021310487.1:0-2186 GCF_002162155.2 Triticum dicoccoides
AAGAGTCAATATGACCGAAAACATAAGGCTATGACTTTCGAGGTTGACGAGAAGGCTTATCTTCGGGTCACCCCTCTGAAGGGAACCCATCGTTTCGGTATCAAAGGCAAATTGGCTCCTCGTTACATTGGACCTTTTCGCATTCTCGCCAAACGAGGAGAAGTTGCCTACCAGTTGGAACTACCTCCGCATCTCTCCAGAGTCCACGATGTCTTCCACGTTTCTCAACTCAGGCGTTGCTTCTCGGATCCTATCCGTGAAGTGGACCACGAAACACTTGATCTCCAAGATAATCTTACATATCGAGAGTACCCCATTCGTATCCTCGATCAGGCCGAGCGTACCACTCGACGTCAGAACATCAAGTTCCTCAAAGTTCAGTGGTCTCATCATTCTGAGGATGAAGCAACTTGGGAAAGGGAAGATCGTCTTCGACTTGAGTATCCCGCCTTCTTCCCGGAGGAACCCAAATCACGGGACGAGATTCTTTTGAGTGGGGGTGAGTTGTCACACCCTAGCTAGTCATGCATTAGAGTGTTGCATCATGTTTACTCTTTCATCAGAAACTTGAAATGGGGATCTGTGAAACCCTCAGAATCTTTTTGAAAATGACCCAAATAAAAATTTCTCCAAAAGGGTCCAAGAAAATGCTCATGTTGCTCTCTGAAAATATTGGGCAGAGATAAAAATCAACCCAATATTTTTAAGAGCTCATAGGTATTTATTTTGGGCATTTGGAATTAATGCATAAATATTTGCATTGGAAATATATTAATTATATATATTAATATATGCCCAAATATTATGCCAATTATAAAGGAGCTCTGGAATAATATATCTAGCTCCTGCAAAAATTGGCATAAGTTAAATAAATGATTTAATATAGTATTTAAATCAAAACAAATGTCAGAAATTAGAAAACAGAAAAATAAATAAAGGGAGAAACTTACCTGGGCTTCTCCCTGTGCGGCCCAGCCAGCTGGTCGGCCCAGCCAGCAGGCGGCCCAGCCCGCCTCCCTCCTCTGTCGTGTTCGTCCTCGACAGAGGGAGGGGAGTGTGGCCGGCGCGCGCGCGCGCCACCGCGCCACGCCACCTCTCTCCCTGCCTGCCTGCCCTCCCCTCCTCGCTCGATGCCCCGGACGACGCCACGCCTCCCCCCTGCTCTCTCTCACTCTCCCTCGGCTCTCCCCTCCTCTCCCTCGCTCTCTCTCTCACACGGCCGAACACCACCGTCGCCGCCGTTCGCCATAGCAGCCGTCTCCGGCCACCCCTCGCTCCCCCGACTAGCTCAGCGGCTCCGCCTCGACCTCCTCTTCCTCCCCACCGCTCCACGGGTCTCCGGAAGCCCTGCATCACCGCCACGTCGCCGTTCCCCTCCTCGGGCTCCGACCACCGTCGCCGTCGATTCGCCGTCTCCAGCGCGTCCCCGAGCCCGCTTCGACGCCCACTGCAACCGCGGTGAGCTACGCCACCGTTTCCCCCTCTTCTCCCCCTCATTCCCTCACCGTAGCCTCCTCCCCACCACGGCCGAACCTCCGCCGTCGCCGAGCTCGCCGTCGACGCAGCTCCGGTGACCATTTGGTCACCCCGGCGAGTCCAACGAGTTCGTAAGGCTCCATAGAGCATCCCTAGCGCCTCGCTTCGCTCGCCTTCGAGCTCCAACCCCGTTTCCGTGCACGACCGAACCCCGGCGGCCGCACCCGAGCTCGCCGCCGTCGACTCCGGCCACCTCAGGCTCGGCCACCACCACCGTTCGACGCGCGGGAGCAAGAGCTCTCCAACGAGCCCAAGCACGGCCTCGCCCGTGCCCTGTAGCGCGATTCCGCATCGCGCCGCCGTCTCGGGCCTCGCCGGCGTCATGTCGCCGGTGGGTTTGACCCACTTTGACCACGGCAGGACCCCCCTGGGTCCCTGACAGGTGGGCCCAGCCCTGTAGCTAATTAGGATTAGCGCTAACCACTGTTAGTTAACCCCCTGACACTGACCAGTGGGCCCCAGCGCCACTAACCCCTAATTAGGATTAAACTAACCCTGTTTAACCCCCCAGTCACTGACGTGTGGACCCCACACGTCAGGTTTGACTCCAGCCAGCCACAGTTGACCACTGACGTCATGCTGACGTCATGCTGGCGCAATATTTATATTTCTGGATTTAATTTAAATCAGGAAATTCCAGAATATTATTT
>NW_021310488.1:0-1109 GCF_002162155.2 Triticum dicoccoides
GGGGGGAATTTCGTGGCCCTTGGTGGAGGGGTCCGAAATCAACCCTATCTCTTGTTTCTCCACACATACGGACTCTAAAAATAGCCTATACTTATGTATTTCGAAATTACATGGGCCTGGCCCAATAATAAGGTGACGCAGCACCTAAAATAGCCTCGGGACGAAATTTATGAAGTGGCATCTTGTATATTTCGTCCAAGGCTTCATGCACCCATTATGGTGGCTTCAAAGTCCTGAAATCATCACTTGTAACTCCGTTCTTGTTTCCCTTGCGCATGCCATCATCTCCATGCTTGTTCTTGCTCCAATGTTCATCCTTCTCCAAGCTAGGCCCTTCATTTGTAAGCAAAACAAATGTATCCAATTTAGGTAGCATCATATTCTCATGAACATTAGAATCATTACCAAGAAACGAAAGTACCTGATAATTTAGTTGGCGTGCACGAGCTCTAGTAATTGGTCCAGTATGTATAGCAGCAGGGGCTGTGGGTGTAACAATTGTATTGATGTCCTCATCATCCTCCCCTTCTTGAAATGAAGTCGTCCTCGACGGAAGTTCATCTTCCTCACCCAAATAAGGCTTCAAATCTGCAATGTTAAAAGTGGGACTAACCCCAAAATCTGCAGGCAGCTCAAGTTTCTATGCATTATCATTTATTTTCTCTAACACCTTAAAGGGACCATCAGCACGTGGCATTAACTTTGATTTGCGCAAATCAGGAAATCTATCCTTACGCAAATGTAACCAAACAAGATCTCCAGGTGCAAACACAACATGTTTTCTACCCTTATCTCCAGCAAGTTTATATTTAGCATTCATGCGCTCAATGTTTTCCTTAGTTAACTCATGCATTTTTAAAATCAATTCAGCACGTTGTTTAGCATCAAAATTAACCTTCTCCGAAGATGGAAGAGGCAACAAATCAATAGGTGCACGAGGTAGGAAACCATACACAACTTCAAAAGGGCACATCTTAGTAGTAGAATGCAATGAACGATTATAAGAAAATTCAATATGAGGCAAGCATTCCTCCCACATTTTCTTATTATTCTTCAAAACAGCCCTAAGCATAGTAGACAACGTTCTATTGACTACTTCAGTTTGTCCA
>NW_021310489.1:0-1690 GCF_002162155.2 Triticum dicoccoides
ATTCCCAAGTAGAAAATGCCTCCATTCCTTGAGTGCATGAATAACTGCTGCCATTTCTAAATCATGAGTGGGATAATTTTCCTCGTGTTTGCGAAGTTGCCTTGAAGCGTAGGCGACAACCTTGCCTTCTTGCATCAACACGCATCCGAGACCCTTTCTGGATGCGTCACAAAATACTTCAAAATTCTTGTGTATATCGGGTACAATTAATACTGGTGCTGTTGTTAATTTCCGCTTTAGCTCTTGGAAACTTTTCTCGCAGGCTTCTGTCCATTCAAACTTCTTATCTTTCTTGAGTAACTGTGTCATAGGCTTGGATATGGTGGAAAATCCTTCAATAAATCTGCGGTAATATCCTTCCATTCCCAAGAAACTTCGTATGTCTGTTACGCTGGCTGGTGACTTCCAGTCAAGTACGGCCTTGACTTTCTCTGGGTCCACTGCTATACCGTCTTGAGTCAGCACGTGGCCTAGAAAACCTACTTGTCTTAGCCAAAATTCGCACTTGCTGAACTTGGCATACAATTGGTGTTTCCTTAGCTCTCCTAGTACAATCCTGAGATGTTCTGCATGCTCTTCTGGTGTTTTGGAGTATACCAGAATATCGTCGATGAATACTACGACGAATTTGTCCATAAACTTCATAAATACTTTGTTCATTAGGTGAACAAAATATGCCGGGGCGTTAGTTAATCCAAATGGCATCACTGTGAACTCGTACAGTCCATATTTGGAGGTGAAGGCTGTTTTGGGGATATCTTCCGTTCGTACCTTCAATTGATGGTATCCTGACCTTAAGTCAATTTTTGAGAATACCTTGGCCTGAGCAAGTTGATCAAACAAATCGTTTATCCTTGGCATCGGGTATTTGTTTTTGACTGTGACCATGTTAAGTGCTCGATAGTCGATACACAATCTCAGCGTTCCATCCTTCTTCTTGGCAAATAAAATTGGTGATCCCCAAGGTGAGGAGCTGGCTCGAATGTATCCTTTTTCCAGTAATTCCTTTATTTGCTTCTTCAATTCGATCAACTCGGATGGTGCCATTTTGTATGGTTTCTTGTATATGGGGGTGGTTCCTGGTGCTAGCTCAATGCGGAATTCTATTTCTCGGTCTGTTGGCATGCCTGGCAGCTCTTCAGGGAATACATCTGGAAATTCACACACTACTGGAACCTTGTTTAGCTCAGAAACGTCCACCTTATTTAATCTCGGTTGCCGGGGTCTTTTTCCTTCCTTGGCTGATACTCTTATTGTCTTCCCTTGGTGGTGTGTGAGAATCACGGTCCTGTTGAAACAGTTGATAAAACCTTTATTGGTGGTTAGCCAATCCATCCCTAGGATGACATCCAGTCCTTTATTTTCCAATACAATAAGATTTGCGTAAAACTCCAATCCTTCAAACTCAATGACCACATTCTGACAGTAATTCTGAGAAACTTGCTGAATCCCGGGGGACTTGATTATTATGGATTTCTCCAAAGGAAGCATCGAAAAATTATTTTGCAAAGCAAAACTTTTCGAGATGAAAGAGTGAGAAGCTCCAGAATCAAACAAAACCATTGCAGGTATTGTGTTGACAGGAAACGTACCGAGTACGATATCCGGAGCATTTTGTGCCTCCTCTTTGGTTACGTGGTTCAGATGACCCTTCCTGTGGTTATTGTTGGGATTGAAATTGTTTCGCTTG
>NW_021310490.1:0-949 GCF_002162155.2 Triticum dicoccoides
GCCCGTGCCAGCCAGCTGCTTCCCCTCGCCAGAGCAGGCAGGGAGGTGAGCATGGCGCGCCCGAGCTCGCCACGCACCACCCAGCCTCTCTGCATCGCCCTGGTCGCCGTTGCGCCGCGTGGATCGTCTTCTGGTCGTCGCCCCGACCTCGCCGACACCCCATTCACTCTCCCCCGGCTCTCCCTCACTCTCTCTCTCTCACGGCCGAAGCTCACCGTCGCCGCCGTTCGCCTTAGCCACCGTCTCCGACCACCCCTCGCTTCCCCGACCAGCTCAGAAGCTCCGCCTCAACTCCTTCTTCCTCCCCACCGCTCCACGGGTCCCCGGAAGCCCTGCATCGCCGCCACGTCGCCGTTCCCCCCTTCGGACTCCGACCACCGTCGCCGTCAAATTCGTCGTCTCCGACGCGTCCCCGAGCCCGCTTCAACGCCCACTGCAACCGCGGTGAGCTACGCCACCGTTTCCCCCTTCTCCCCTGCTCTCTCCCGACCCCTAGGCCCTAGCCCCACCGCGGCCGAGAGCTTCACGCCGCCGGCGATGTCGCCTTCGTGGCCACGATCGCCGTAGCGCCCAACCGAGCACGCCATCGTGCTCCACATCTCACTAGGAGCACGTAGCACGCTCCAACACCCCCCCTAACACCCTGCAACACCGTTCCCGTGCACGACCGAACCCCGGCCGCCGCAGCCGAGCTCGCCGCCGTCGACTCCGGCCACCCCGACCCCAACGGACTCCGCCAAGAGCCGCGGGTCGTCCTCAGCTTCACTCCGGTGGCCTCCGCGGTTCATTTGGTGGCCGAAACGACCAAAACCACTATCGCCGCCGCACTGATGGTCGCCGCCGGCCAGAACTCCGGCGAGCTGACATGGCCTAGTTAATTAGCCACTAAACCACCACCTACTGACGCTGACAAGTGGGCCCCAGGGCTTAGTCAAAGCTAACCAGCCCG
>NW_021310491.1:0-1777 GCF_002162155.2 Triticum dicoccoides
AAAGCACATGGATGTTCTGAAACAATGCTCTGAATGAAAATAGGCTAAGTAATCTGTCGAATATATATGGATGACAACTAGAATGAAATATCTTGAAGCATCTGTACATATGAAGCTCCTAGGCATGGAAAAGAATTGATTGATATTCTATTCGTACATAGGAATGGTGGAAGGAGCACATTAACATAGGAAGTACCAAGGAAGCATGAATGCTTTGTACCAATAATTCTTTGGTATCACGACACACTACTAGGGAAAAGCCTAGCAGCAGCGCGGGTTTTAGGCCTATCAGTAGCGTGGGAAGGAGCGCTACTGATAAGGCGCTACAGCTAAACCTTAGCAATAGCGCGCCTGTATGCACGCTACTGCTAAATTGACTTAGTAGTAGCGGTTCTTCAGAACCGCGCTACTGGTAACTAGTAGTAACGTTTCCCCTTTCCCGCGCTACTACTATTATTTAGTATTTTATTTCTTTTTTATTTCATGTTGTATTCATACACCTTTACACAAGTTTTCATACAACAGGAATTTAGAGATTGTTTTTACATTATAATGAGTTATTACATCATGGGGTGAAAGAACCGTGGACTAGTTTCAAGTGGATGTCCATCCACTTGAAACTAATCCGCGGTTCTTTCACCCAATGATATAATAATATCATCATCATCATCATATCATTAACAACTTATCATCATAATACATCATTGTCATATAACACCTCCTCAAGATCATCGTTTTCATCAATGACATCACATAGCAAATTGGTCACTAGTCGTAATCACAAGTACTCCTTATTATCAACTCTAACACATTACCACATAATAAACATATTGTACCTCATAGGACCTACTACATTCGATTAAGACCTACTACATTTTCTAAGGTAAAATAGCAAAAAACAAGATAGCCCCTAACTCTCCATTATGGAGAATGGAGATTAGCCTGTCTCCAATTCTTGCCTTTTGCTGAATGTTACTTCCAAGAACCTCCTTGCGAATGTCCATACATTTCTTCCATTCTTTGATGATCATGTGTTTTTTCTTGAGGAATTGGTGACAGTGGGAGAGGCTCCCACTGACTTTGTATTACTCACAACAGAATAGTTACATTTGTGTTACAAAGGGGTTTTAGGCCCCCCCGGCCATGATTGATACAAAGCTAGCTGCCCAAACTAACAATGAAATCAGAGAGGAAAGGATGAACCTTCTCCGGACAGTTGTGGGTCACCAAACCCAGCAAATGTTTAAATCTAGCTAACCATGCCCCAAACGAATGCGGGATCCTCCTGAAATGTTGGTTGTTCCTTTCCATCCATAGGCTCCAAGCAGCAAGCAAGAAGATGTCCATGAAAAGCGGCCGACGCCAGTCTTCTCTACCACCATGCAAAATGGCAAGCCTGTTGGTCCCCCCTGGCCACATCAGACCAATCCTACTCCAGCATTGTTGGGCAAAAGGGCACGTGAAGAAGAGATGTTCCACGGTTTCCTCGGGTGGGTTTTGGCAGAGCATGCAAGTATAGTCGCCCCCATCCACATTATAGTGCCGTCGCTTCAGCATATTCCTGGTGTTCAACCGATCTACCATAAGCAGCCACCCAAACATCTTGAACTTGATCGGGCATTTGGCTTTCCATAGCCATCCAAAGGCCTCATCAGCCATAACCTGTCTGAAGCAGTGGATATAGTATTTCTTGGACGAGTATCGTCCCAGGTCACAGACCCAAGTATCAACCGATCCACTGTCCAGACCGACGTGTGCGGACCTTTGCTGTATCTCT
>NW_021310492.1:0-1120 GCF_002162155.2 Triticum dicoccoides
GGAGTGCTAAATGTCTCTCGGTCGATCATCCAGATTTTGTTTCCTTGGCCTCGCCAAGGTGAAATCTAAGAAGGTGTTATCTTCCTTTGCATCGGCATCTTCCACCGGTATTCATCATGGTAGTAAGTTGTGTTGCCAGAATCCTTGACACGGATATTGGTAAAACCTTGATGATTATGGAAATGCTCAAGTTCTTGAGAGCACGCACAAGCGTTAGGTGTTACCATCGGCACTAGCTAGGTTTGCTCTCAACTTCCTCGGTTATGCTATAACTTCTCAACAGTGGATTCACTCTCTATTGTTGGGTTCTTCCCCAGTTACCAGAATCATTCCCAGCATTTGCATTTTGTTCCCAGCTTGCACCGCCAATGTGCCATTCTACCACGGGTCTCTTCCATTTCCGGTGGTAAGCAAATTCATCCATTACGTTGTCTTCAACAAGGTAATCCACATCATCCAAGTCCGAGTATGCCATTCTACCGACCCCGTCCAAATGATCGCTCGAGAATTGCCTTAGGCTGGTTTAAAGAGTTTCAATGATCTCTGAATCAAAAGTAATTCTTTTTGCCACTTAAGGGGATATCTCTACGAGTCACCTTCCCTAAGGTGTATCGTTATGGTATCATGGCAACTCAACTCCTCGCTACGTTGACAATCGATTACCACCTTCTTAAGCGTGAAATTGTGGTCTACCTAGTGAACCTTCGTCATCTGCTTCACTCCATTCCTATGGATATGTGCTTCGCCTCTCAGCTCGAGAGATGTTGCTATGTCTCATTCCGTGAGTTAATCCTGAGTTGTTCGACCTTCGAGAAGAACCATTCTTTTAGGATCTTTCCTTTCCTCTCGTTGTCATGTTAGTTGGAGTTCTCAGAGCAAGACTTCGAGACAAAGATGGTGATCGAATCAACGCTTTGATAAAGTGCACCCTGGATCGTGAAGATTGTACTAGTTGCGTTCCCCCTTCACCTTACCCTACGCTTGAATCTCGGGACGAGATTTTTGTTTAGTGGGGGTGAGTTGTCACATCCCTGGTCCTGTTATGCACTAGGCTAGACCTCATGTGAGCATCATGTTTTAATTCAAATGAAATTTGAATTGAGGAATTTTCAAAGCCTCA
>NW_021310493.1:0-3272 GCF_002162155.2 Triticum dicoccoides
GGGGGATTAGGCCAGCGAAGATGGAGATTAGGGGGTTGAATAGCGTTAATACTAGGATGTAAGATAGCAAGATTACTAGTAGTAGTGGGAGAGGAGTATATATGGATCAATGGGAAGGTTTAGATGACTCACTAGTAGACACGAGTGCTATTGTGACAGATTTTACCCCGAATCGCACGTAGTTTTCATAACTGTTTGCTCGGATGGGTTGGTGGTTGAGGTGCCATCGCAGACAGTACCAAAATCTATGTTAGATAGAGGGTATCCATCGCATATGGTTAGAACCCAAAAACTGTGTGAGATATGGGGTGTCCATCCCATACGGTTAGATAAAGAAATTGTGTGTGCTTGGAAGGTCTTGTATTGCATGAAGTTAGAACTGTAAAATTGCGTGCAATAGGAAGGATCCATTATACATGGTTAGGAGTTCAAAGTTGTGTGCTCGAGTGGGTTGATGGATGGGGTGCCATTGCAGACCCTTCCAATACTGTGTGCAATGAATTATCTAAACAATAAGTTCAATTAGGCCAAAAATATGTGCCACATATATCCATTTACCAGAACTATCCTATCACTTCTTCGCAATCATAGCACAGAACATAATTCATATTCAGAAGACTTCATATTGAAAATACTCCATATGACGTATAGGGGCCTCGGATTTTCCAACTATGATATAATATCATGGTAGGTAGAGAAATCAAATGGGTACAGGAAAACTTAAATCTATGCCATTGGTGGGTAATTTTTAAAACTCTAATTCAAATATGATATTTCCCATACCTAATGGTTTTGATTGCCTAGATAGCTTAATTAATGGCCTGATATTTCAATTTTTATGTAATTTTCTAGCATACTCACTTTTCTCTGGTTAACCCGTTAATTACTATATGGCATTGGGGGTCTTTTTATAAAACCTAATGCAAATATGCTATTTTGGACATCTTGTTGTTGTGATTGGCTAGCTAGCTTAATTAATTGCCTGATATTTCTAATTTTCGTAAAACTCTCTAGCACATTTCACTTTTCATTCATTAGCACATTAAGTAGTTTTCGTATATAATAGATAATTTAGTTGTTCGCTGGTGATAAAAGAAAAATGGATAGGCACGACTCTCACCATGAACAATTAGCAACAACAACAAGGCCCAGATGATGGTGGAAGGTCATGCTGGTCTAGACAACCGCAAAAACAAATATACAAAAAACAAGCGCATTATAGGCCACAAAAAAGTGATGATGCCAAATTAGATGCAACATAACAAGATGTGACATAGTTATGTTACATCTAATGGAGCCCTAAACACACCCTTCATAATTATACATCTTGCCTAATTTTATTTCAATATGATGATATGTAAACAAATAATGAATATGTGAGAGTCAGGTGGTGAACAATTTCCTATTACATCCTAATTTGTCATGTTTAATCAGGAACTTTGAATCAAAAGAAATGGATGTCCTCAATAGTTGGGAGATATTTGGGAGTTTGGTTTTTGGAAAGAACATCAGTATGAAGCTATGAGCATCATAGTATCTCAATCGAATAAGCACACATTTATTTTCTCGCTGAACCATTTTATATTCCTGCAACATATTATAAAATGAAGTACGGTACTCACATGAGGGAACCATGACAAACTCCTGGTCAGGAACCATGCCTCGCTGCCCCGCGTAAACAGCACAACGCAGGGGCAATTCTACTTGTAAGATGTGGGGTCAGCTGACCGCACGACTTTGTATATCGTATGCTTAGTTTTACTAATATTTGTGCAAAAAATAGGTCATTTTAGAGAGATTAGTGCGCTTGAACCTATATCTTTTTGTTGCTGGCACTGCCTCTAGCACAACGATATAATTCGGCATCAGCCTCCCCGCTTTCCTTTTCTGCTATCTGACCTAGCTACGATGGCTTCATCCACAGTTGTCCAACACATCCATCATGTTCCAAAGTTACATGGAGTGACGGGCTTGACAAAAAGCGCTAATGGTGTGATATAGACGTGCAAGGAGCGCACATGGTGATATAGCCCTTTGTATGTCTGCTTGGTTAGAGCGCGTCATCGCAAACAACATGTTCACGTGGTTCTCAGAGGCAACATTCGGTGGCGCTTATGCATCCCAGCATGGAGTATCAGATCTTACATGATGTCGAGCATTGATTCCCTTCCCGAGGCCTCCCATTCTCACATCCTGTACATTTTGTTTCTTCTTGCACTCTTCTATCTAACAACCAGAGTATTGGATCATGGTGATGAACCTCGATGTGTCTCAAGCATGAAGAAGATGCACTAGATAGTCAACACGCCTATACCTCGTCGAGAGAGGATTTTATGCACAACAAAAGAACGACTTACAACTGGCACCCCACGGCTGGCAGGTTTGGTGAAAACCAATAGTGATAGCTGCCATGGCCTATTGGTAATGAGCAGTGTTGATATGCACAACATCTCAGACGGGGCTTCTTATCGGTCTGCTAGTTGTTATCGACCTATACATTTTTATCTACCACCTAGCCACCATGCAGCCCTCAAGCGAACTCCTTAATGTCTTGCAGAGTTGCACTCAAGGAAATGTTGGTGACCTTCACGGTCTTCACCTAGGAAACATTATAAATTTCAGAACAAGTACAGGGAAGTAAAAAGGGAAGCAAAAGTAAAGTCAAACAACACCTGTTCTGCATTAGCAAGAAAAGGATTTCCAAAGTTGAGTTAGCATGTAGTAGGAGATACTCAAACTACTTGACAGCACCCTGCGACCTGCACGCCTGCACCTGGGCAGCAGGCACGGGCACAAACGAAACCATGGGAGCCCGGAGCCTGGACATGGCCAAATCCTGTGAACTCCAGACTAATCTTGCATCGGGAGGGCAGAGGGGAAGTGTGTAGAGAGGGCACTCACTAGCCCCGTTACGGACACCTTCATCCGAGTTGCCGCTGCCGCCATCAGTCTATCACACGAGTAGCAAGGGGAGGGAGAATAGTCGAGCAGTGCTGATGAGTGCTGATTAGGGGATCGATTAGCCCAATAGTAGCATGGAAATGAGGAAGGAAGTCGATAACAACTAGCAGTTGAGCAGTAGTGTGAGTGGACATGGGAGCTACGGTAAGAAATGTGAAGATCAAACCACCTACATTAATGAAAATATTGCTTCTTTTCCTTAGATTTCAACATGTGTAATATTTTTTATATTTAAAAATCACAATATAAGACGTAGACACGTAGACATAAGGCAATCCACAAAAGTGGCAACGGCGGAGCCCCCCCCCCCC
>NW_021310494.1:0-1279 GCF_002162155.2 Triticum dicoccoides
GGTGCATACTCAGGGAGAACACTTCTTGATAATTTAGTGAGAGATCATCTTATAATGCTACCGTCAATCAAAGCAAGATAAGATGCATAAAAGGATAAACATCACATGCAATCAATATAAGTGATATGATATGGCCATCATCATCTTGTGCTTGTGATCTCCATCTCTGAAGCACCGTCATGATCACCATCGTCACCGGCGCGACACCTTGATCTCCATCGTAGCATCGTTGTCGTCTCGCCAATCTTATGCTTCCACGACTATCACTACCGTAGTAATAAAGTAAAGCATTACATCGCGATTGCATTGCATACAATAAAGCGACAACCATATGGCTCCTGCCAGTTGCCGATAACTTGGTTACAAAACATGATCATCTCATACAATAAAATTCAGCATCATGCCTTGACCATATCACATCACAACATGCCCTGCAAAAACAAGTTAGACGTCCTCTACTTTGTTGTTGCAATTTTTTACGTGGCTGCTAAGGGCTTAAGTAAGAACCAATCTCACCTACGCATCAAAACCACAACGATAGTTTGTCAAATAGACTCCGTTTTAACCTTCGCAAGGACCGGGCGTAGCCATACTTGGTTCAACTAAAGTTGGAGAGACAGTCGCCCGCAAGCCATCTCTGTGCAAAGCACGTCGAGGGAACCGGTCTCGCGTAAGCGTACGCGTAAGGTTGGTCTGGGTCGTCTCGTCCAACAATACCGCCGAACCAAAATATGACATGCTGGTAGGCAGTATGACTTGTATCGTCCACAACTCACTTGTGTTCTACTCGTGCATATAACATCAACATCAATAACCTGGCTCTGATACCACTGTTGGGTTTCGTAGTAATTTCAAAAATTTCCTACGCACACGCAAGATCATGTGATGCATAGCAACGAGGGGAGAGTGTTGTCTACGTACCCAACGCAGACCGACTGCGGAAGCGATGACACGACGTAGAGGAAGTAGTCGTACGTCTTCACGATCCAACCGATCAAGCACCGAAACTACGGCACCTCCGAGTTCGAGCACACGTTCAGCTCGATGACGATCCCCGGACTCCGATCCAGCAAAGTGTCGGGGAAGAGTTTCGTCAGCACGACGGCGTGGTGACGATCTTGATGAACTACAGCAGCAGGGCTTCGCCTAAACTCCGCTACAATATTATCGAGGAATATGGTGGCAGGGGGCACCGCACACGGCTAAGGAATCGATCACGTGGATCAACTTGTGTCAACTTGTGTGTTTAGAGGTGCCCCTGCCTCCGTATATAAAGGAG
>NW_021310495.1:0-22389 GCF_002162155.2 Triticum dicoccoides
TCCTAACAATGCAGAGGGCGTGTGTGCTCCTTTTAGTTGTATCCGCTTCATGCTTCATTTTAAGTAATAAAGTCCACCCTTTGTCGAAAAGAAGAAAATATGTGAGGCACATCCTAACCAACCGATATATGGGAATTTTCTAGATAAAATTTTCACGCCGACATGGCTAACGTAACTATTTAGAGTACATAAAAAAGATTGTATCGACCTATATTATGAGTATCCACGCGATGTGCTAGTTCTTTTAATCTTGGCATAAGGGCTTTTCTGAAAACATCTGTTTGGACATAGAAGTAGTACATGTTCAGTAATACTTATCTAAAATTTGCTAGGTGATATACAAATATAATTCTTGATTTTGCAGTTAGATTTAAGATTAGAAACTGAATAATGTTAGCGATATCTTCCTTGGTTTGTGGCAAATGCACTGTGCTAAATATCAAGTCCTAGCTTAAACCTTGAAACATATCTTCATACCATCTCCCTGTGGCGTGGCTAAATATCCATAATAAGTTTGATAGTGGTTTGATTTTATATTTTTGTTAGAATTAAGGAGGCAAAAAAAGAAAAGAAAAAGTAAGTGGTGATTACTTTTGGTGTTTGGCAGCCATGACAGAAATGCTACTGGAATGGAACATTGGCCTTACAGCACAAAAGGACCGGAATGGGAGCACCCCCCTTCACTTTGCAACATCAATTCTACATGCAAGAGGTGTACACTTCTGGATCTTCCGTCATTGGTATACATGGTTTCATGGTTTTTGGCATTCAAGCATGCCATTCTATCCTGTGCTGCAAGTCATCTTCCATCCTTGGTTCCCATGGAATCATAGTACTTGGCATTCAGGCATGCCGTTTGATCCAGTGCTGCAAGCTAACCCAACTCCAATGTATCAGTCAGATGGTCAGGGACTATTCCCTATACACATTGCTGCTTCCATAGGTGTGAACAAAGCCATTGTCAAATTTGTAGACAAGTGCCCCAACATTGCTGGTGTGCGCAATATGAAGGGAAGAACTTTCCTTCATGTCGCTGTTGAAAAGAAGAAATGGAACATAGTCGCACTTGCTTGCCAAACTCAGTCGTTATCATGGATTTTGAACATGCAAGACAATGAAGGGAACACTGCGCTACACCTAAGTGTAATGCTTGGGCATCAGGACATCTTCTGTTTGCTCCTGGAGAATCCGGAAGTGCGGTTAAATCTAACAAATAAAAAGGGTGAAACTCCTCTAGATTTATCGCAGAGTAAGATTCGCGCTGGATGTTTTTGTGCATGGGTAATGTACTTTCTTTCCTTTCATTTCAGGCTTAATTTGCTCCCACAAAGGCAAATGTAGTAGCAATAGTTCATATGGCTGACACGAATTTCTTATTTGCTCTTGCAGAACCCCAGATTTGTGATGAATGCTGCTTTAATATATTGTCGCGCTAAACATGGCAATCGCCGATTGGATCACTTTGAAGATCAGTACATTCAAGCAGAGGATGAAGAGAAAGAATCAGACAAACTGACAGCTTCGACTCAAACATTGGGCATTGGGTCAGTGCTAATGGCAACTGTGGCGTTTACTGCAAATTTCACTCCACCAGGGGATTACAGTGACAATGGCACACCCAATCTTTCTAGGAGGTATGTTTTTGATGCATTCATCGCGGCCAACTCGCTGGCATTCGGGTGCTCTGGTTTAACTACTATCAACCTCATGTACTCTGGGACAGCTATCGTCGACGTGCCTTTGCGCAGCAAACACTTTGACGTAGCTGTGGTCTTCGCGTTTTGTTCGGTCACGAGCTTGGCTACAGCCTTTGTGCTAGGCCTATGTGGTGTTGGACTTGGACCCATTTGCCCATATGACTTCAGTTGCAGTGTGTGTGGTGGCTTCTCTTTTTGTGTCTGTGTGGATACATAGACCCCCTGCGAGGCCAAGCTGTAGCTAGAGCTTTATTCCATAGAATGGGTTATCCAGCACTGGTGATATCCGCACGCATTCTCATCATCCGGACAGCGATGGTGTACTTGTGAGAGGTGTACGAGCTGCGGGCGCGGACGCGCTATGGCCGAGCGACAGGAGTGAGAGGTGTACGTGTGGGCACGGGAATGCTCGTCGTCGTCCATGGCGAAAACTGGAGCTTGCCCGCGAGGGAGGAGCAAACACGGGGACGCGAAAAAATTCAGCCGGTCACGAACGACGAGCCGACCACAGCTTCTCCCGCAGCCGCGCCTACACTCGCCGCGGTCCGCGGCCTATACTGTACTGCCCGTCGGCCTGGGAGCACGGCGGGGCGGGGCGCTGCTTGTTGGCCGGCGGGCCGGCCTGGACACCCGGCGGCGGCGCTGCTCTTCGCCTGCTTCTAGGGGAGTAGCCGGCCATGGGAAGGAACAGCGTGGCAGGCCGGGGCGCTGGTCGTTGGCCAGCAGGCCCGGCCTGGGCACGCGGCGACGGTGCTGCTCTTCGCCTGCTTCGAGGAGAGTAGCCGGCCATGGGGAGGAACAGCATCGGCGGCTGCTGTTGGAGATGCTCTTAGGAGCTCCAACCCGTCCTCTCTGCTCTCTCCCGCCCAGGCCCAGGACGCGACCACCGCATCCCGTGGATGGCCGCCTCGGGTGGCAGCAGCTGCTCGTGCCGGCCCTGCTGCACCGCCCGGCCACCGGAGCCGCTGTCAGGGTCAGGGTGCCATGACCCAGCACGGCCGGCCACTCCTTTGCGTTCTCATGGTACCTCTCGCATGCACGCCTCGCGCCGCGCCTGCCGGAGCTGCCGTCAGGGTACTTCGTGGTCATGTTGGTCAACGGCGAGCTCACTCTGGCCACGGGCGACCTCGCGCTGTCGTCTTCATCGCCGGCCTCCTTCTGTCCCGGCGCGAGAAAGCCTACCCCGCCGGCACTCCATGGAGAGGCGGAGGAGCTAGCGCTGCTCACTCTCTCCGGCGAGAGGAAAACGATTGGCGCCCAAAAGCTGTTCGATGGAATGCCTCAAAGAAAGAGATATGGGAAGAAGAAGACCGTCTGGTCATTGACAGGTGGGGTCCACCTCTCATTTGCCACATCAGTTGGTCAAAGCTTTTAGTCGTCGCCACGTCAGCCCGACATGCGGACCCAACTACTCAGTTTCGCTATTTTCGCAAGCTTATCAGACTATTAGTGCTCCGCGTTACAGATTAGGCACATTTTCGGTGGTTTTTCGTGCCCTGGTTCAAATGTGGTACCAAGTTGTTACCCTAACCCCAAATGTGGTTGTTTTGGGTAAATAACTCACCTTGATCGTCACGATGAGTTGACACAATGAGATGCACCAAGTAGAGTCTGTTGAGATGCCACACCCTGGAACAGACAGATATGTTGCAACATGAGCATATGCAGACTGTAGAGCTTGGATCTGAAGCAGAGGAGACAATTGCCAATGGAAAAAGAGAAGCAAGAACAAGACAGGGCACTGAGAGGGACTAAGGGGGTTCTACAGACAGAGGCGGATTACGAGGAAGAAAAATAGCAAGTGCCTTTGATTGAAGATTCAGATGATGAAAACAATTCTGTAATTCAGACTATTAAGCCAACAGCCCAACAAGATTCCATTCAATTCAATACTTAAACAGCAGCTCCTTAACTTCCTGCATAGGGCATGCAGTATCAGCTGGTATTTCAAATCCTTAGGACTTCCAAACTTGACAGCGTCTGGTTGCATACGCCTCCATCAACATGGCTCAAGATGCATATTTGTACCACTGCGACTGTGCACGAATCAAATTCCCTACCTCATCATGAACGACATACATACCCACTACATCCTTTGATATTTTTTCCGCTCGTTGTTTAGTTTTGCTCATCTTTCTCTCTGGTTAGTAAAAGTAAAACACCCCCGTATTTCCCACAAAAAAGTAAAAAACGCTCGGCAGCACCTCGTCATCCAAAGAAGAAAACCAGATGGGGTTTTCCACATATAAAAAATTGTACATTAAAACTGTCAAAATTATGAATTTCAATAAATAAAATTCATCAATTTAGACAATATTCATGAATTTGGAAAATGTTCGTGAATTTAAAGTGTTCCTAAACTTACAAAATGCGTGCAGATTTAAAAATATCTTAGATTTTAAAAAGGTTCATGAGTTTAGAAATTGTTCGTGGATGATTTTCATAAAAACTTCCTGAATTTTAAAATTTTAAAACTAGAAAATAAAAGTATAAATAAGTAGAAAAAAGGCAAAAGAAACAAAAAGAAAAAAGAAAACCGAGCAAAAAAAAGAAAAAAAAAGCAGAGAAAAACCAAAGGAAAAACACAGTGCGTTCTCATGGGCCAGCCTGTTTGTCCCAGTGGTGTGCGCTCCGTACAGGTAACCCAATATTTGAGTTTTCTGCGATGGCATGAGCCGCTGGGAGAGCTTCTCCCATCCCTATTTTTTTAAAGTGCATTTTCGTTGGCCAGAGCGTTCATGAAAACTTACTTTTGGTCCTGCTCGACAGCGGCACCAGCTCAAGACCCCACGGGCCGTCCTCAAGCTTGACATCGCGTCGGTGTTGACTCCCACTCTGAGGAGGGGAGGTGTTCGAGGCATTTGCGTAGCGACAACGGTGTCGGCCGATGGATTGGATGACACGTCTGCGGTCTGTTTTGGTCAGGGTCATGACAATGATCCTTCCGTAGGTTCACCTACGAAAACATTGTTACGACTTATCCTTCCTCTAAATGATAAGATTCAATGGACTTCTCGCCCGTCTTCCGGCCTAGTATCCCTCGAACTCTCCAGCACCTGGGTTTCGGCCAACGACGATCCGCCATGCAGAGCGAGCTTCGATGACAGATCAAGGTATTACTTCCGGTCACGGGGAAGGTTTTACGTCGACTTCACCGCAATCACCGGTGGAGAGATTGGATCCCTAGAAAACCGTAGGGGAAAACGAAAATAAACATAGTTTTGTTCAGCACGATGATACGTTCCAAATTGGTTTTTTTTTTCAAGATTTCTTAGAGCACATGGTGGGCTTTCATGTCCGGCCCAGTTGTGGGCTCCCGGCCACTTCACTTTACGGCCTGCACTGAGTCTGGAGCGCGAGATGGCGGCGGCGTCGTTGGACGACGACCACCTGATCAAGGTACCATCTAAAGTGCGAGTCTTTGTTTGGCGGCTCGCACAACACTTTTTCCCTTCGGGCTCAGAGATGCATCATCGGAAAATGACCACTAGCCCTCGATGTGTTATTTGTCAAGCAGAGAATGACTCTTGGAGACATTCGTTAATAGATTGTACCATGTCACGTTGTGTTTGGGCATTACTTGATGAATCCCTCATAGAGCACATGTGCATGAATTCTTGCTCGGATGCGAAGGAATGGCTGTTCCACATGATGGAGACTACAACACATGAAGAATTCATCAAAATTTTATTGACACTTTGGGCGATCTGGGGTGCGCGCCGAAAGGCAATTCATGAATCTATCTACCAAAGCCCGGTGACTATTCATGGTTTTGTTACCAGTCTCATTGCCGACCTTCAAATGGTGAACACAAAACTGGATAAAGCTGCTCCAAATCTACAAGCAGCAGCGCCGAGATGGAGGCCACCGCCGGAGGGCTGGGCCAAAATTTATGTTGATGGTGGTACAAACAAGATAGGATCAAAGGGAGCAGCTGTCGTCATATGCAGGAATGATACAGGGAAGTACCTGGGGTCTTCAGCGAGGGTATTGAACAATTGCACCGACCCAGCAACTCTTGAAGCAATAGCATGCTGTGAAGCGCTGACTTTGGCGGAGGATTTAAACATTCAGAAAGTTATTATCGCATGTGATGCTTCCACAGTTATCAAGAACATCAATGAAGGTAGTAGATGCGAGTATAGCTCGGTTCTTATGGAGATTAAGGTGCGATCGAGACATTTTCTTAATGTTAATTTTGTGCACGAGGGTAGAGCAACAAACATAGAAGCTCACAATCTTGTGAAAAGTGTTTTATCACTCGGACATGGTCGATTCCTATGGCTACTCCAGCCATGGGATCCCTCTATTGTACTTCCTGTTATAGAGCAATAAAATGACCGTGTGATCCTCAAAAAAAAAAAAACCTGATGTCGGCTCCTGCCAAGGTTTGATTCAAACGAACCCAATCCCACTTGACATTCCCTTAGTTATGAATTCTGTTACTACTATTTCAATTACTCCTAGTGTATTGATAATTTTTCACAAATTTTATATGGCCAAACGTGGGATTTCAGGATTTTATATGGCAACAATAGTAACTGGAGTAGTATTTTAGGAGCAGGCTATTGATAATTTTTTTCTTGGAATCCTGGCTCCACTCCTGACATATTTTGCAAATTTGAAGGTGAGATGAGCGGTGATGCAGAAACATCATGACTGCTTACTCTGTTTTCAAGGTACCACCGGACTTTCTTCTATGCTATTGCTAGCGGAACTAGTGTGTCTGCTTACTCTGTCAAGTTTCACTAGTCCATGGAGAAAAAAAAAACTTCAGGAGTCTTGATTCTACTTGCTTGAGCAAAGGGTTATTGATCAAGTTGGTGGTTGTAGGAATCAACAACAAAACGTACAATACGCATACGCTGCAAGTCACTACTGCTAACTTGTGCAATTAATAATTAATAGTATACGTAGTAGTACGGTAGTAGTACATAGCTACATTACATCTAGATATATCCCCTTTTATTCATTTTGGTAACAAGTATTTTCGGACGGAAGAAGTACATGAGTATGCGTGACTTGGGCCACCTGCAGTCTCTAGGTCGATGTCGTCTTCGGAATTGCTAGTATATATAGATTGTGTTGCTGGTCAAACTAGTACTACTTTCTCTTTTTTATTAAAAATGTTGACTTATATACATGATTAAAAACACTTGTTCAACATTTTCTAAATTCTTGATTAAATTTTTTATATACATGATCAAATTCTTTCATCACTTTTTAATACATGGTCAAAACAAATTCTATACCAGACGAGCGAATGCATAAAGGGAGGTTCGAATTCTTACAATCACGTATGAGCAAGAGACTTGTGGATTGGAGTGAAAGATACTCATTTCGGCGAGTAAAGAAGTTTTGATCAAATCTGTGGCCCAGGCCATCCCCACCTATGTAATGAGTGTTTTCAAACTTCCTTTCTCAGTTTGTGATGATTTGTCCAAGTTGATGAGACATTACTGGTGGGGCGTGCAAAATGGTAAGAAAAAGATGGCTTGGATGGCATGGGATAAATTGGTTCTACCTAAATCCAAAGGAGGGATGGGGTTCAGGGATATGAGGGCGTTTAATCAAGCTTTGCTTGCTAAACAAGCCTGGCGACTCCTTGTTGCACCTGAATCGCTTTGTGCAAGACTACTACGGGCTAAATATTATCCAAATGGGAATCTACTAGATACATTTTTTCCGAGTAACTCATCAGCAGTTTGGAAGGGTATCGAACATGGATTGAACTTGGTGAAAAAAGGTATGATCTGGCAAGTCGGCAATGGTAATCTTATTCGAACTTGGCGAGATCCATGGATTCCTAGGGGTATGCCTTTTACGCCTATTTCCCCTAAAAGAAATTGTCGTCTAAATAAAGTTGCTGATTTTCTGGATACTAATGGTGCGTGGAAGGTAAATTTATTGGAACAATTTTTCTGTCATGTTGATGTTGAAGCTATTTCGAAAATTCGTACGTCGCCAAGACAGCGGGAAGATTTTATTGCTTGGCCTTTTGAGAAGTCGGGATCTTTCACTGTTAGGAGCGCATATCATTTAGCTATGGGTGAGCACATGGACCGTTTCTCGCAAGGAGCAAGCAGCACATGTCCTGGTGGTGAACGTGGTATGTGGAATATTGTATGGCATGCCTTGGTTCCTCCTAAGATGAAAGTTTTTGCATGGAAGGTAATTACTGGTACACTAGCAACTAACTTAGAGAGGAATCGACGTCATATTGGTACAAGGGCAACATGCGGAATGTGTGGGTGAGAAGATGAATCGTCATTTCATGCTTTACTAGTTTGTCCCAACGCGGCAAGCTTATGGGACGCAATGAAGGACCTTTGGCCATTGCCGAACAGGTATGATATTGCATGTATGGGTGATGAATGGTTTCTTCACTTGCTTGCTGGCCAGCAGAGCAATGTCCGGGACATGATCATTATGGTGCTCTGGAGGGTTTGGCATTTACGTAATGAAGTCATGCATGCCAAATCTATTCCACCGACGGAGGTGTCTTATGATTATCTATGCAGCTATCTTAACTCTCTGCTACAATTAGGCTGTATGGGGTGTAGAAGAGGTGATCAAAGGTAAAGCTCCAATGTTGATGAAACCAGTGATTGAGAAAACTCGGGCATCATCGCCATGCCTTCCTTGGCCGTCTCCTCCGCCGAGCTGGGTAGCTCTCTCTGTTGATGGTTCTTATTGTGCCGAAGACGGAGCTGCAGGATCAGGTATGGTTTTACGTGATGACAAGGGTGGTGTTATTTTTGCGGCTTACCGACGCATTTATCACTGTAATGAGGCACTGGAAGCGGAGTTACATGCGATTATGGAAGGAGTAAGTCTCGCAATTCAACGGTCGAATCGACCAGTTCAGCTACAATCTGATTGTTTGGCAGCTTTATCAGCACTGTCTAATGATTCACTAGACAGATCAGCATATGGTCATCTCTTGGCAGAAATCAAAGGTTTACTGGAGAATAGGGTGTTTGTTCGTGTTAAAGTTTCTCGTGATCAAAACAAAGTTGCACATTGCTTAGCAAATTATGGTAGATCTGGGGATAGCACTGCGTGCTGGCTTAACCAATCCCCTCCTTTTGTTTCTGAACTTGTTGCTAAGGATTGTAATTCTGTGAGTTTGGAATAAAACACCCTATTTCCATCGCAAAAAAAAAATTTTGTATACACATGTACCATTTTCCAATTGCTTGATTAATATTTTTCAAATACTTGTTCAACATTTTTTCAAATGCTTGATTCACATATTTATATACATGATAACAAAATTGCATAATTTTTTTAATAAATGTCCACCTTTTTTACACACATTTAATTTCCCCAATTGCTTTATTAACATTTTTCAATACTTGTTCAGCATCTTTCAAATTCTTGATTAACATATTATATACATTATAATAAAATTGCATTTTTTTAATAAATGGTCAACACTTTCTATATACACATTTAGTTTTTCCCAAATGCTATATTAACATTTTTCAAATACTCGTTCAAGATGGTTTTTCAAAATGCTTGACTAAAATTTTTATATACATATCAAAAAAATTCATCATTTTTTGAGTACATGATCAACAATTTTTCTATACACATTCAACATTTTTCCATCTTGCTCGCCCCTTCAGCGAGTCGGAAGCTGGACTCGCTGAAGGTGAGAAATAGGGCCGGCCGTGATCAAGCCACGTCGGAACAGGCCATAGGTGATGTTTTTTTTTTTTTTTTTGCAATTCAGAAGCTTTATTGATTACTCAAGGGTAATACATTATTCACGGGTAATACAATTATGGAGGAAGTTTGGAACATAGTTGATCCAAAGGCACCTCCGACGAACCTCATTAGCCTGTTGAGCATAGAGATGAGCAGCCAGATTGGCTTCTCGTCTAACAAAAGATATGTTGAAGCCAGTAAAATTCCCGCGCAGCTCCTCAACTTCTTGCATAGGTCATGCACTATCAGCTACTCCGTATTTCAAATTCTTGGGACTTCCAAAGACTAAGAATGTCCAGCGCGTCACTTTCAATGAGATCTGACGCCATCCCAAGTTAGTGGCCAGCTTGACAACGTCTCTGATTGCATACGCCTCCAATAATCGGGCTTGACAGCGCGTCACTTTCAATGGAGAAATTAACGACCTCATCACAAAGCACATACCCAGTACCTCCTTTGTTATTTCTTTCGCTCGTTGTTTTGCTTTGCTCATCTTTGTCTCTGGTCAGTAAAGCACGCTCGTATTTTTCAAAAAAAAGAGTAAAAAATGCTCGGCAGCACCTCATCATTTAGAGAAGAAAACCAAATCTGGTTTTTCCAGATATAAAAATATGTACATTAAAAATGTTAAAATCATAAATTTCAATAACGAAATTTCGTCAATTTGAACAATATCCATGAATTTGCAAAATTCATGTATTTGGAAAACATTAGTGAATTTAAAAGTGTTCCCGACTAAAAAATGCATGCAAATTAAAATATTAGATTTAAAAAATCATGAGTTTTGTAAACACAGTGACTTTAAAAATTACTCCTGGATGATTTTCATATAAACTTCATGAATTTTAAAATTTTAAAAGAAGAAAAGGAAAATATAAACAAATGGAAAAATAAAAAAATAAACAAAAGAGAAAGAAAAAAAATGAACAAAACCAAGAAAAAAACAGATAAAAACCAAAGGCAGAAACACAATGCATTTTCATGAGCCCACTAGGGGAAACGACAGTAAGCGTAGTTTTGGGCTTTTAAGTCCAGCCCAGTTTTGGGCTCCCGACCTCTTCACTTTACGGCCTGCACTGCACTCGGCTCCCCACTCCGCCGCCGCCGGCGCTCCTGCTCGGCCGACGACGACCTGCTCTCGGAGTCGGAGATCCTCCTGCGCCTCCCGCCGCAGCAGTCATCCCTCCCCCGCCCGCGCCTCGCTAGCTCAGTTGTATAAAAAACCGACGGCGTCAGACGGCCAAGGTTTGTTTCAATCAAACTAAATCCCACTTAACATTCTCTTATCTTAGTTATTATGGATTCTGCTACTATTTCGATTACATAATTATGAGATGCCGATCTTATATGGATAATTTCTATCAAACCATATCCCACTTAACATCCTCTTAGTTATTGATAATTTGTCACAAATTCTGAGGTGCCGATTTTATATGGCCGATTTCAGGAGCAGGCAGTACTATTCAGGAGCTGTTGATAATTATTTTTTTTATGTAGCAGTGGATTAGTCTCCTGGCATATTTTACAAATTTTGCTATGAAATAAAATATTCATTTAGAATTGAGACTGCACGAGGAAAATATAGTCAGACATTCAGATCAAAATTGCAGTTGCAATACAGTCATTTGAGCCGAAACAAATGTCTAATGGCATACATACACCATATACTAGAATATTCAAATAGCATACATGTTTTTGCCCTCACTTATTCAATGAATACAACAGTAGTTTGATGTCTTCCAACCCGGCCGTAAGCTGCAGCTGAGCTTTTGACATCATATGTTACCTACCTTCTGTAGCAACTGATACTTATCAGAAAGAAAAAAAAAGGCAGGTACAAATCGAGGGTTGGACGGAGTAAAACTGGAGTGTTGAAGTTGTTGATTCAGCCACAATCTTAGCCTTTTCTCCACCATTTGTTCCCGTTAGAAGAACATGTCACCCTGCAACAATATTTTTTGTAAAACACTGGTTAGCGAGCAACAAGTACAGGATGACAGATTTTTGTAAACAGGGTACACATTCAGTTATAATCAACCTGTCGCCCTGTGGCAAGTTTTAATGGAAAAAAAATTCATAAGAGTGCATGTAAATACGAGTAAAGCAATCTGGAAAGACACATTAAAAGTTTTCGTTCAGAATAATTACCATATCAATTTTCCTTTTTCACAAGCCTCTCCTCTGAGGCTACTCCATGTCCTCCATAGTTTTTGACGGTGCATGTCCTCCTTAGTCACTGTCCTCAGTTCTACGATTGCCCCTGCTACACCGATTGACACAAGGTCTGCACATTCAACAATAGACACTTGCTCCATACTTCTCCTGGAATGAATGTTATGCCCGGACATGCCTCCAGCGTCAGTGAGAACACATGCAGACACATAATCTTCTCCTTCTATGCAGACCACCAGTGAAAAGATGAAGACTCACAGCAATCTTTGTACAGAAGGTGAATAGTATTAATCCTCTCTTCCATTACAAATGGTTTGACGGATCTCCAATCGACACAAGATCCCTAGGTTTAATCTTCTGTTGACGAGTTGTGGAAGAGGAATTCTCATCAATATGAGTCTCAGGATTCTTCTGGAAACTTGGTTGTATAGCGTCCTCTGTTCCGACATAAGATGTGATTGATACAATGAAGATCGTATGGAGAAGGGTCCTTAGTTGTTCTCAACCTTCATAAACCTGCAAGCTTACAACAGATAATGCACAAATTTACATGGTCGCATCCTAATGCCCTCACAGCCGTCAGGCATTTAAGTTTTTTTTGTTAAGTTGTTCAACAATAAGTCACTTAGGTTGCTGTCCAGTTTTCATCTCCTTCAACAAGCATGAGTGCTAAAACTTGTCCCAAGAGTAGTAAGCTTTTAGTGTGGAGTTACTCTTCATGATCTAGAATCTCTCTCAATCACACGTACCTATATGGCTCCTCACTGGCCGTTTGCCAAGATCTCCCTACCACTAAAATATATATGCATGTGTGGAGGCTTATGTATGTGTGGTTTGGTTGGGTAATGGACTAAGCAAACCTGAAATTCAGTTATTGCAAAGTTAATTAAGTATCCGAAACTAGTACAATGAAGCCTTGTCGTTCCAGTCACATGGGGAAAACAATATGTCAAAAGGAAAAAGAATGATCAGAGAGGCAGAAGGTGGTCCCTAGAAATAGTGATGTCGTCATTATCGGATATGGATACCTCATGGACAGCAGCTGATGATTGCACAATGATATGAAGTTTGCGTTAATTGACTCCTCCCACCAAAAAATCAGAGCCTCTTAAATTTTGATTGCCAGCACTCTTTTTTCTTTTTCCTTTCTCTTTTTTCTCTTTTGGCTCTAGATTGCCAACACTCTTTTCCCCTCTTTTTAATAAGTATTTTCTTAAGACTTGCTGACTAGATGGATGCTTCTGTTTACAAAGGATTGTGGGGAGTAAATCAATGCCCGCTGAGCACCCTAAATATGAAAGAGCAGTATGCAAACTCTACATGGCTAATACATGGTGAATGGATACACCAATCAAGTATGCAAGATTGCACTGAAAAGTGTCGAATGGAGTAGCAATCGAAGGAAAGAAGGAGAATGACTGGCTTTCAAGAGCTTCTGACTAGACGGATACATAGTTAACAAAGCTCACCAAATATTCAGATTGCACAAACGGTGGTTTAGTTTTTATTATGTATGGCTCTGGTGGGACAAAATAATTATCTAAACCAATCAGGGTGACACCAACTTATTGCACTCAACTCTTGGGATTTTGATGAGTCAATCTTGGGATTATGTGAGGGCTAGAATGTGACCAAATAAATTATATGCACGATCCAAGGTAAACTAGCATTTGAATAAAGCGAGAAAACTGTTTACCATTCTTTCATTAACTTCATGTCCGCATTGTGGTCTTCAGCTATTTCCTAACCTGCGTTGGTACAACATAATTTAAGTTTTAGTATGAGGGCCTCCGATGATCTAGTAATTTGCATTTTGTACATGACACCCAGACCTGACTCCAGGAATTAGTATAATTTTTTTTACACTTTATCCTTGTGCCGTTTGGTTTAAAATCAACAAGATAGGAACGAACGATTACCTTAGCGGAAATTTTTGTTAGTTTGGAAATGGAAGCATTTCTATTGATTCTTTGTCAACTATCTAGGTTATACAAGCACCAAACGGGAAGGCGTCTTGTTTGTGGCGTCCACCAACATGCAAATCACCCAGTGACAATGCAGCTCTGAGAATTTCAGGTTCAAGACAAATGGCAGATTCATATAGCTTCCTTGACTGCAAATAAGCCAAAGGCCAATATTATTGACGGAAAGCATACAAAGTAAAACCATGAGACAAGCTTTGCAGAAAGCTTACCTTGTGCATCATCGAGACAGTTGACTAACTTGAAATCCGTTGAAGACTAGTCCATATATAACTTTCATTGCTTCACGTGCAGTGAATAATACAATTTTGAATTTATGAAGTGCTAGATAACCAGGAACAAAACCTGAGAATATATATTATGTTAGGACTTAGGATCAATGAACAAAGTAGAAAATGATTTCAACATATATTTCTTTGGCAGGAATTCCGAGGCTCCCAAGTCTATAGCAGGTCATTTACCATCTCAAAGTTCCTGACTGATCCATCACTCCTGCCTATTGATGGCTTCAGCGGTAAGGTGGCAAAAGACTAGCATTAATTCACATCTGTTGGAATAAGTATCATACCCAGGACGTACTGCATGGCATTTTCTGCAAAGTTAAATTAGTAAGATTTGAAAATATAAATGAAAAATGACATGTGATTCTGAAATAAATGGTGAATACATGACAGAATTCATCCAGGAGGTGAGCAAAGAAACTCTGTAATTCCATGATTTCCTCAAACATCTCTTTGTGGGGGTACGTACGTACGTACTTACCAGATATATAGATTTATGTAGAGGGAGAAGATACCACACATGTCGTGTGCATGGATGGAGATAGTCCTACAAGGGGAGCTAGAAGAATGTACATTGGAATCCCAAGAAGCCCTGTACGTGCAGTAGATGGAATGTACATACTGTTAAGATTAAAAGGTAACGACGAGGTAATTAAACCAAGCGAAAGAAAGTAGTAGCTTACTGTGTGTGTGGTCTTGGATCAGGAAAAGCAAGGAAGTGGTTGTTAATTACCTTGGATCAGGAAAAGTAGTCTAGTCTGATTAATGGGATGCCCCCGATTAACCGTCTTCATTGCTGTGTTAGCTCCTCATTTTTGCAATCGCGGACATCTAACTCTTGCAGCGAGGTGGGGAGGCCATTCTTTGGCAGCGACCTCATGGCTAGACAGTACCAGATCTTCAGTATCCTGAGGTTGGTGAGCTTGTGCAGCCCTGCTGGGAGACACCGGAGGTTGGTGCATCTGAAGACCTCTAACTCTTGCAGGGAGGTGGGGAGGCCATTCTTTGGCAGCGACCTCATGGCTGGACAGTACCAGATCTTCAGTATCCTGAGGTTGGTGAGCTTTTGCAGCCCTGCTGGGAGGCACCGGAGGTTGGTGCAACTGTAGACCTCTAATTCTTGCAGCGAGGTGGGGAGGCCATTCTTTGGCAGCGACCTCATGGCTGGACAGGCCCAGATCTCCAATCTCTTGAGGTTGGTGAGCTTGTGCAGCGACTTCATGGCTGGGAGGCACCGCAGCTTGATGCACCACCCAAATTTGAGCTCCTGGAGGGAGGTGAGGAGAGAAAGAGCCTCCTCTTGCTCCTTGCTCAAGCGATCCACCTCTTTATCATGAAAGGATAATTTGGTGAGGGAGGAAGAGAGGAGGCGGCAGATGGGCGCGGTTAAGACTGCTGCGATGGCGTCCGTCACGAGTTCCTGCAGTTTGGAGACCGCCTGAATGCCAGCAAAGAATTTGGGGCTGTCGCTGACACTTAATGCGGTGAGCTGACCTTGGGTAAGGAGAGGCAGCAAGCCGTCGCACCTAAAATCATCCCGAATGCTTAATGTCTCGAGAGAGGTGAGGTTGGAGAGGGGAGCCAGCGTCTCCATGCCCTCCATACCACCTCCAAGGCTGAGGGATTGCAGGGTGGACGGGAAAGGGCAGAGATCCGACAAGGCCTTGTAGGCACACAGGAAGTTGGGGCAACCTGCTATTTTCATTGTGTTGAGGGAGCCCATGAATTGCAGACCTGTCCCGTGGCTCCTAAGGACAAGCTCTGGACAATCTTTGATGCCCAACTCCTGGAGAGAGTAGGACAGATGGGCCGGTAAGAGCAGCAGCCCATCGTCGTCATCTTCTCCTTCTTCTTGTGGATCTGCTGTTCTATATGTATCCTGCTGCTGTAATTTAGGAGCTGAAGATGCTGCTGTTTGTTGCTGCACGTCCAGGCCCAACCCTGTCAATATCTTCTCACATCCCCTTCCACATATAGACAAGTGAGAGAGCTCGGGGAGATGAGTCAGTAGATGTGTCACTTCCTTCCAGCTACCACTCCAACTACCATTTATCTCTAACCTGTTAACTGGAAGCTGCCAAAGAATGGCCTCCCCAACTCCCTGGAACGTAATGCTTGAACCATCTATGTCGAGGGTCTTCAACGAGGTTAGCATTTGAAGGTGTTTCTCCGCCAGAGGTGGGCAATTTTTAATAGTCAAGCTTTGTAGTTGGGTTAAATTATGGAATGCCAAGACTGTCTCATCTAGGCTATGCAGAGCATCACTTCCTTCTATGCTCAAACGGCTTGATTCGTGTGAGTAATCTAGCTCCACCAGACCTCTTCCTACAAGTCCCGATAGTGTAACTAAGCACAAAGTGTGACTATAAGGAATAGGAGGCAGCGACAACAGTTTTGGGCAACCCGCAATTTCAATCGTGTTTAGCCTAGGAAACCAGGTCAGATTCAAATCTCTTTCTGAGGGGTAGCGACTAGTATTAGATAAAATTGTTAATTCAGTTAGTTCAGGGCAATCCTCGACAATGAGGACCTTCAATGAGGTTAGCATTTGAAGGTGTGTTTCAGCCAGAGATGGGCTATTTTTGATATGTAGTTCTTGTAGTTGGGTTAAATTATGGAACGCCAAGATTGTATCATCTAGGACATGCAGAGCATCACTTCCTTCTATGATCAAACTGTTTGATTTGTTTGAGTACACTAATCCCTCCAGACCTCTTCCTACAAGTCCCAGTACTATAACAGAGCACAAAGTGTGACTATAAGGAATAGGAGGCAGCGACAACAGGTCACATTCGAATCACTTTCCAGCGGGCAGCAGCTGGCATAAGATGAAAATGGTAACTCGGTTAGTTCAGGGCAATCCTTCACAACGAGTACTTCTATAAGTGAAAAGTACCAAGGGCAAACATCATTTGCTGCCCATCTACTAAATCTTGGCAACCCAATGAGTTCTACCCTTTTCAAGTTACGAAAGCATGTGCCTCTGATGCAACCTAAATACTCTTCT
This sequence comes from Triticum dicoccoides, assembly GCF_002162155.2. NCBI lineage: Eukaryota > Viridiplantae > Streptophyta > Magnoliopsida > Poales > Poaceae > Triticum > Triticum dicoccoides. The sequence continues at coordinate 16,853 of NW_021310495.1, forward strand.
CCAGACTCACGAATCAGATATAGTTCTCCAAGGGGTGGAAGGAATTCCCAATCTGTGTGCTTTAGGCGGAGAGCCTCCAGACCTTTGGTGGACAGATTTGTACCCAGCCATGTAGGGCAAGTAGGGCCCCCATACCCATCAATGCATAGATCATGAAGATTGCTATGTGGCCGTAGACTTTCCAGTACTTGATCTTCTAAGTCAGGACTCACATTAGGTTGGCCTTTCTTCCAACTGAGTGTTAATTTGTGCAAGCGGTTTTTGTATGATAGTTTTGCGTCATGTGCCCCATTTGCTAATGCTTTCTCAAGACTATGGATGGCAAGTGATCCTCCTAGCTCTTCTAGTTTCCCCAGCTCCCTTAGTTCAAAACCACTACTTTCTCTTCTAACTTCAAAACTCCGTAGTTCTTGTAAGTTATGCAGTCTTCCCACATTACAAATATTCGAATGAAATTCACTATATTCATCATCACAAGCATAAGGTGGGAGAAGAAAATGACGCAATTTTACAAGGTTTGCAATATCTCCGAGCGGACTATGAGGACCATTCCAGCCACTTATATCTAGTACCCTTAAATGATAAAATCTTGATATACTCCTTGGTAAATGTTTTTGAATACTATACGTTGATGCAACCCGTAGGCAGCGAAGATGGACAAGTTTTGAGATGTTGTGCAATAGAGACTCCACAGGGTAGCACATTGTTGACAAATATACAACACGCAACGATTTTGTATCTTTGAATAAAGCACCAAATATACAAAGAAACATTGCATCATAGTTTCCAAACAACATCAAAGTGCGCAGGTTCTTAAAATTCAATATGTTCCTTAATTTATCCAAAACTCTCCTAAATTTTTCTTCCACAAATCCATCCTTACTATCGGCAGAATCACTCATACTAATGGACAAATGGTAGACAGATGGTGCAATTTCTACATCTCTTGGAATAGAAAAAGCTATATGTAGACATTCTTGTGAGGAAACCTTCAATGCTAAATCATGTAGCAGATCATGCATAACATAGTGTGTACCGGAATCACCTATTTCTTTTTTGAAAAATCCATAATTAACTAAGTCATTCAAATTGTTAAGCCCTATCTCTTCAGTTCTTTTGATTCTTTTATCTGGGCGTAGAATGTCAAGTCCTATCCAGAAGTGAATTAGCTCCTCGCAGTCAAACTTGTAATCTTCCGGAAATAATGCACAAGAGGAAAAGCATTGCTGCAGGTGAAAAGGGAGGTAGTCATAGCTAAGCTTTAGTGCGGGCATGATATCATGATCACTGGTCTGTGATTCCCATTCTTTACTTTCAAGAACTCTTGTCCAATGTTCTACAGTTAGATTTTTTCTCAACAATCTACCCACTGTTTTTGCCGCAAGGGGAGAGCCCTTCAATTTTTCTACAATCTTTTTCCCGATTTTAATTAAGTCCAAATCATGATCAATTTTATCAACCACAGATGCTAGGAAAAGGCTCCAATGTTCTTCCGGTTTCAAACCTTCTAGTTCAAACAATTTATCTCCTGTCTTAACCATTTTAGCTACTTCAAGGAATCTGGTTGTGACTAGAACTGTATCACCGTTTCCTTTCTGTTTTTTAAAGGGAACTAAGAATCTTTTCCACTCATCTTCATTACCATATTTCCATATATCATCCAAAACTACTAAAAATCTTTTATTTTTCAGCCTTTTTTCAATTAATTTCTGAAGTTGGTCCAAGTTTTGTAACTCATTACTTTCTCTATCATTTTGTTCGCCTTCTGCTTTAGGGATGGAGCGCACAATCTCTTGTGTCAACCTATACACACTAAAGTCGGTAGATACACACACCCAAACTCTTATTTTGAAATGATCTTGCACTTCTTTGCTGTTGTATATGTACTGAGTGAGAGTTGTCTTTCCTATGCCTCCTGGACCAACTATAGGAATAATGGTGAGATCTCCACCCATTATAATTTCCCGGACAATATCGTTCTGCTGACATTCCCTCCCATGCAATCTAGGCTCTAAAGATTGTGAAGTGGTTATGGGTCTACTTGTAGAGGCAACATTACCAATGTCATGGCTAGAGCTCAATAACTCTAGACCAAGAATGGTGGAGACCTTAGCACACATGGGCTTTAGCTCGTCCGCGATATATTTCATTCTTGTAGAGACGTCCACCCTATCAAATTTCAACTTTGGTTCTCTAGGGGCGTGCTTACTATCTTCATCTTCACGAACAGGTAGAAAAGAAGAGCAGAGGAATTGTTCACCGAAGGCATGGGTGGTGGTACGAGCACGTTAGGCGAGGCGGCGCACACACTTGCAGGACTCCTTGTCGGACTCCTTGTCAGACTCCTTGTCGGACCCAAGAGAATTCGACGAGCATGAAGCGCACCATAGCTGCTTTGTGGCGGTACCTGCAGCATGGGAGGTGGTACGGGCACGGGAAGCCAGCTGGCGCACGCACTTGCAGGACTCCCCCTCGGCGCGGTCGGTACTTTTTTTTTTTTTTTTTGCTTTTTTGTAAGATGGCTGCAATCAAGTGCAAGAAGTGGTTGGAGGCGTTGGTGGTTGTATGCAGGCGTTGCTCAGGACGTATATATATAGTCTGGACGGGAGGGCTTGCTTAAAATGATCACCGACAGCAAAGCATCGTCCCTCGCTCTCTCGACAAAGCATCCCTCCCTCCGATCCCAGCAAAGCATCAAATCAAAGCCGTGTGAATGAGGTGATAAGTTTCCCCTAGATGCTTTCATTTGCTTTATTCTCTCTCTTTCTCTTTCTGATGCACTAAGGCTATGTTTGGTAGCCAAGTATTGTAAAAATCACAGTATTTTAGCCTGTATATACACGATACCGCAGTTTTGACATACCAGTGTATTTTGGAGTATTCAAAATACAGTGACCTGTTTGGCAAGCGATTATATGCAACAACATAAATTAGCCCGGTGCTAGCCGCATGACTGAACGGCCATGCTGCATAACAACCAGCCGGATGCACAAAGCTAGAATACCAAAAAGGAGGCAGTTGAACATGACACGGAGCTGCCAGCGGCATAAACCTCCTGCAAGCTTTCCCTGTTGTATTGGATTGGATTGGATTGGATCCCTTGTGCTAACCAAGGGCCAACTTCACGACCAGGACAACAAGACAACTTTCGTTCCTCTCTGTTTATAATGGCCCTGATTTCGTTCCTCTCGGCTGGCACTGGGCAGCAGGAACGGGAACGATGCCGCCGTGAGGAGGCAGGCGACGAAGATCAGCATACTCGCGTTCATCTTTTTTTTATTTATGAAACAAGGCAAAAATTTTGCCATTTTCATTGATTAAGGAAGAAGATTTAAGACAAGTGACCGCAAAGCGGGATACAAATATCTACTCTCGCGGTATTACAATACTCAAGTGGGTGGCACCGGCGACAGTCCGAAGATGGGTCTCCTCTTCTATCTTCGCGACGAGCATCATCATCATAGCGGCGGTGTTACGAAAAGCCCTTGCATTACCCTCTTTCCAAATCTCCCAAGACATAAGCATGAACAAGGAGGCGAAAGCCTTTCTCTGATCTCGACGCTCGGTCACCCGAAGCCTCATTTCGCCAGCTCCTCACCATATCACCATGTATACCAAGCCATGTTGCAACCTCGATCCAGACACGCTGGGAGAACCTGCATTGGAAGAGAAGGCGTGCCGCGGTTTACTGGACTTGCTTGCAAAGCGGGCAGAGGTTGCAGTTCGGCCATCCATGACGGTGCAATCGGTCGGCCGTCCAAACTCTGTTTTGAATTATCAACCAAGAAAAAAAATTGCATTTTGGAGGGGCCCAACCCTTCCAAACAGCAGCAGGCATGATGCTTGTCGTGTGTCCTGCAAACTGTGCCATATAGGCAGTCGACGCCGAGTATTCTCCATGAGATGTGAACTTCCAAAGGATAGTATCATGCACATCATTGTCAAGAGTAACAGAGGATAGCTTCTCCCAAATCAAGGCAAACTCCTGAATATGCTCCATGGTGAGCCCATGTTGGGTATCAATCTGACTAACCCAATAACTGTTGAGGAGAGCTTTTTGGACCGAGGTAGATTTATTTTTTGAGAGGTCAAAAATCTTTGGAGCAATATCGTTGGGTCTCATGCCTTCAAGCCAAGATGATTCCCATAACTTCGCCTTACATCCATCTCCAACACTAACCGTGGTGGCTGCCGCAAAAAGGTCTCTATCATCATCATTGCACGGTGTTCCCGTCCCAGCCCAAGTCTTGGGGGGGTCAGCCCACTCATACCAAAGCCATCGCAGTCGAAGGGCAGTAGCAAACTTCTCAAGGTTGATGATGCCCAAACCACCGAAGTTCTTGGGCTTACAGACGAGTTTCCAATTGACCTTGCATTTTCCACCGGTCACCTTATCACAACCCGCCCAAAGATAGGCACGCCGCAAGCTGTCAATCTTCTTCCTCACTTCCACCGGCAATTCCAGGGGCGTAATATGATATATAGCAATGGCAGTAAGCACTGCCTTGACCAAGACGACACGGCCCGGCGTGGCCACATGTTTGGCAACCCAAGGTGGTAGCTTCCCAGCAACTTTATCCTCTAAGAATTGAAAGTGAATCCTCTTAAGCCTTGAAACCGAAAGAGGAAGCCCCAAATATCTCATAGGGAAGGTGGAGAAAACCGCTGGGAAGGCTTGTAGGACGTCGTCAAGGTCAATGTTACCGCAGCGAATGGGCGCTACTACACTTTTGGCACAATTAGTGACCAATCCGGTAACATCACCAAAGGATGCAAGAGTTGAAGCCAGGAACTGAATGTCATTTTTTATTGGAGCAATGAAAATGGCAGCATCATCGGCATAAAGGGATGCACAGATGGGGCGACCTCTGAGCGGTTGAAGATGACCTTGAGAAGTCGCCTTGGCAAGGATATGGTGCAACGGGTTGCTACCTCTTGAGCATTGCGTTGGATTTCCCCGAAGAGGAGAGGATGATTCAGCAAAGTAGCGTAAGTATTTCCCTCAGCTTTTGAGAACCAAGGTATCAATCCAGTAGGAGGCTACGCGCGAGTCCCTCGTACCTACACAAAACAATAGCTCCTCGCAACCAATACGATTAGGGGTTGTCAATCCCTTCACGGTCACTTACGAGAGTGAGATCTGATAGAGATGATAGATAATATTTTTGGTATAGAGATGCAAAGTGAAAAGTAAAAGGCAAAGTAAAAAAAGCAAAGCAATAATAAAGTGATGGAGATTGATATGATGAGAATAGACCCGGGGGCCATAGGTTTCACTAGTGGCTTCTCTCAAGAGCATAAGTATTCTACGGTGGGTGAACAAATTACTGTTGAGCAATTGACAGAATTGAGCATAGTTATGAGAATATCTAGGTATGATCATGTATATAGGCATCACGTCCGAGACAAGTAGACCGACTCCTGCCTGCATCTACTACTATTACTCCACTCATCGACCGCTATCCAGCATGCATCTAGAGTATTAAGTTAAAAACAGAGTAACGCTTTAAGCAAGATGACATGATGTAGAGGGATAG
>NW_021310496.1:0-1146 GCF_002162155.2 Triticum dicoccoides
TTATTATTAGGCTTCATTTGTTGCTCAAATTCTTTTGCCACAATCTGATTTTCACTCTTATTCGTCTCCTGTTTTGCTTTATTAGCTCTATTAATATCATCTTTCAAAATGGAATCAGGAGTCATAGGAAGCAAAGTAATATTTTTATCCTTATGAACAAGAGTATAGTGATTGTTTCTACCATGGTGTACAGAATTTTTATCAAATTGCCATGGTCTACCAAGTAATAAGGAACATGCTTGCATAGGTACCACATCACAATCAACATAATCAGCATATGTAGATATACTAAAATGCACACGAACAGTACGTGTTACCTTAACCTTGCCGCTGTTGTTGAACCATTGGATGTAGTAAGGATGTGGATGTGGTCTTGTGGTGAGAGAAAGCTTCTCGACCATCTCCATGCTAGCCAAGTTGTTGCAGCTACCTCCGTCTATGATGACGCACACAGAACGTTCCTTCACAACTCCCTTGGTATGGAACAAATTGTGCCTCTGATTTTGCTCAGCTTGTGTGATCTGCACACTCAAAACACGTTGAGCAACTAAACATTCATACCTGTCAGCGTCGTCAGGAGCCATGTATTGCGTCTCATTATCAGAATCATCTCCACCATGTTCTTCACGTGTAATAAGAGCCAAAGTCTCCTCATCATAGTCACTAGCGGACTCATATCCACCATCCGCGGTAGCAATCATCACACGCGGAGATTTGCATTCTCTCGCATAATGACCTCCTCCCTTACAACGACAACAAATAATATCACTTGTGTGCCCTGTTGATGCTATGGAAGAAGAAGAACGCTGTGTAGGCCCCGCAGGTGCGCTCTTGGCAGATAATGGTGGTTGTGCCTGTTTTCTTGTATCACGGCTGGAGGTGGCACCTGATGGAGGTGCTGGTGCAGTTGAAGTAGAAGATGCACGTGGTGTCCATGATGAAGGTCGGCCTGCAGAAAAGTTAGTTCGCCCCAATGCTTGTCGATCCTGCACTTCACGTTCAGCTTTACAAGCAAGATGGAATAAACGAGTGATATTAGTATACTCCTTATAGTCTAGAATGGTCTGAATCTCTCTATTTAATCCACCCAGAAAACGTGCAAGCATAGCTTCATTCTCCTCAACAATACCACATCTAATCATGCCA
>NW_021310497.1:0-1186 GCF_002162155.2 Triticum dicoccoides
ATCATTCATCACATTCTTCTTGGCCATATCACATCACATAGCATACCCTGCAAAAACAAGTTAGACGTCCTCTAATTGTTGTTGCATGTTTTACGTGGCTGCTATGGGTTTCTAGCAAGAACGTTTCTTACCTACGCAAGACCACAACGTGATATGCCAATTGCTATTTACCCTTCATAAGGACCCTTTTCATCGAATCCGTTCCGACTAAAGTGGGAGAGACTGGCACCCGCTAGCCACCTTATGCACCAAGTGCATGTCAATCGGTGGAACCTGTCTCACGTAAGAGTACGTGTAAGGTCGGTCCGGGCCGCTTCATCCCACAATACCGTCGAAACAAGATTGGACTAGTAACAGTAAGCATATTGAACAACATCAACGCCCACAACTACTTTGTGTTCTACTCGTGCAAAGAATCTACGCAATAGACCTAGCTCTGATACCACTGTTGGGGAACGTAGCAGAAATTCAAAAATTTTCCTACGTAACACCAAGATCTATCTATGGAGAGACCAACAACGAGTAGAAAGGGGAGTGCATCTACATACCCTTGTAGATCGCTAAGCGGAAGCGTTCAAGTGAACGGGGTTGATGGAGTCGTACTCGTCGTGATTCAAATCACCGATGATCAAGTGCCGAACGGACGGCACCTCCGCGTTCAACACACGTACAGCCCGGTGACGTCTCCCACGCCTTGATCCAGCAAGGAGAGAGGGAGAGGTTGAGGAAGACTCCATCCAGCAGTAGCACAACGGCGTGGTGGTGGTGGAGGAGCGTGGCAATCCCGCAGGGCTTCGCCAAGCACCATGGGAGAAGAGGAGGAGGGAGAGGGGCAGGGCTGCACCAACGAGAGATCAAATCGCGTGTTATGGGCAGCCCCATGCCTCAATATATATAGGGGGAGGGGAGGGCTGCGCCCCCTTTAGGGTTTCCCACCCCCAAGGGGTGCGGCCAGCCCTAGATGGGAAAGGGGCGGCGGCCAAGGGAGGATTCCCTCCCCCCCAAGGCACCTAGGAGGTGCCTTCCCCTCCTAGGACTCTTCCTTAGGGTTCCCCTTTGACCCTAGGCGCATGGGCCATGAGGGAAGTGGCGCCCCAGCCCACTTTGGGCTGGATCCCTTCCCACTTCAGCCCATGTGGCCCCCCGGGGCAGGTGGCCCCACCCGGTGGGCCCCCGGGACCCTTCC
>NW_021310498.1:0-1648 GCF_002162155.2 Triticum dicoccoides
GCCCTCGTCCTGTCTATGATTCGGATGTGGTATATATTATCTTTATAACTATTGCTTCATTTATTGTTTATGAAAATTATGCCAACCAACGTGACATAGATTTTATTTATCTAAGAGGTATGTGAACCGGAAATTCCAACCGACCCTATTGTCGAGAGGTTAAATTTAGTCGAAGAAGAAAACAATTTCTTAAAGGAAAAAATAAAAAAATTGAGGAGGAGAAGATGATATTGGAGTTGCATGTTGCGGATGTTGTCGATGATCACAAGATCAAGATGGATGCAATGCGCTTGAAGATTAGAAAGATTAGAAAATATGCCATTCATACCGAGGCTTGGTATCATTATGCCGTTGGATCAATTGTTACCTTGGTTGCGGTTATGATCGCATTTGTTTTCGCATTGAAATGTTTTACATAGTTTCAATGTATGGTTTAATTAATTTAGATGTTCTAGAGAGCTTTATGTTGTTAGATGAGAACTATGTATGTACTTTGGTTTTAATGTGATGATGAACTTCTATTAATTTGGTCACTTAATTATCTATTCATGATGTTCTGTAATTGTTTTTGACACACTTAATTATATATAATGCACGCAGATGAACCGGCAATGGATGTACGGTGACAGACACACCTCCGAGTACATTAAGGGCGTGCATGATTTTCTCAAAGTGGCTGAGGCAAACAAGCAGAATGGTTTTATGTGTTGTCCATGCTCTAAATGTGGGAATACAAAGTCTTACTCTGACAGGAAAATCCTTCAAACCCACCTGCTTTACAATTGTTTCATGCGACACTATAATGTTTGGACGAGGCATGGAGAAATAGGGGTTATGATGGAAGACGGCGAAGAAGAAGAGGACGATGACAACTATGTGCCCCCTGAATACGGTGATGCTGCAACGGGGGAAGCTGTTGAAGATCAAAAGGAACCAGATGATGTGCCCAATGATGCTGCAACGGGGGATGCTGCTGAAGATCAAGAGGAACCAGACGATGTGCCCGATGATGATGATCTCCGCCGGGTCATTGTCGATGCAAGGACGCAATGCGAAAGTCAAAAGGAGAAGCTGAAGTTCGATCGCATGTTAGAGGATCACAAAAAAGGGTTGTACCCCAATTGTGAAGATGGCAACACAAAGCTCGGTACCGTACTGGAATTGCTGCAGTGGAAGGCAGAGAATGTTGTGCCTGACGAAGGATTTGAGAAGCTACTGAAAATATTGAAGAAGAAGCTTCCAAAGGATAATGAATTGCCCGACAGTACATACGCAGCAAAGAAGGTCGTATGCCCTCTAGGACTGGAGGTGCAGAAGATACATGCATGCCCTAATGACTGCATCCTGTACCGCAGTGCGTACAAGGATCTGAACGCATGCCCAGTATGCGGTGCATTACGGTATAAGATCAGACGAGATGACCCTGGTGATGTTGACGGCAAGCCCCCCAGGAAGAGGGTTCCGGCGAAGGTGATGTGGTATGCTCCTATAATACCACGGTTGAAACGTCTGTTCAGAAACAGAGAGCATGCCAAGTTAATGCGATGGCACAGTGAGGACCGTAAGAAAGACGGGAAGTTGAGAGCACCCGCTGACGGGTCGCAGTGGAGAAAAATCGAGAGAAAGTACTGGGATGAGTTTGCAAGTG
>NW_021310499.1:0-464 GCF_002162155.2 Triticum dicoccoides
CAAAAGAAGTCCGGAGTTCAAATAAGTTTAAAAAACATGGAAGTGCGCATGTAACAGATGAGTTCTCGTCCGTAACCCTGATACTCCAAAAGAGATTGTCCAGTTTGTACACGAAGTGCGTCCAGTTTTTGCCGTGACCCTCTCTACTCTTTCGCACATGCTATGTGGGTGAAATGATGATACCATGCCAAGTTTCAACATTTTCACAGTTCATTTTGTAGTGATTTTCAATTTCACGGTCATTTAGCTCTCTAAACAATTAGGTAAATGACTGAAAAACAACAAATGATGTCAGAACATGTTGGCAATTGATGACGTCGCTTTGAATGATGCATACAGAACACACAAGAAGTCCGGAGTTCAAATAAGTTTAAAAAACATTAAAGTGCCCATGTAACAGATGAGTTCTCGTCCGAAACCCTGATACTCCGAAAGAGATTGTCCAGTTTGTACACGAAGTGCGT
>NW_021310499.1:1311-1826 GCF_002162155.2 Triticum dicoccoides
TGATACTCCGAAAGAGATTGTGCAGTTTGTACACGAAGTGCGTACAGTTTATGCCGTGACCCTCTCTACTCTTTCGCACATGCTATGCGGGTGAAATGATGATACCATGCCAAGTTTCAACATTTTCACAGTTCATTTTGTAGTGATTTTCAATTTCACGGTCATTTAGCTCTCTAAACAATTAGGTAAATGACTGAAAAACAGCAAATGTAGTCAGAACATGTTGGAAATTGATGACGTCACATAGAATGCTGCATACTGAACGCAAAAGAAGTCCGGAGTTCAAATAAGTTTAAAAAACATGGAAGTGCCCATGTAACAGATGAGTTCTCGTCCGTAACCCTGATACTCCAAAAGAGATTGTCCAGTTTGTACACGAAGTGCGTCCAGTTTTTGCTGTGACCCTCTCTACTCTTTCGCACATGCTATGCACGTGAAATGATGATACCATGCCAAGTTTCAACATTTTCACAGTTCATTCTGTAGTGATTTCAATTTCATGGTCATTTAGCTCT
>NW_021310499.1:2438-3106 GCF_002162155.2 Triticum dicoccoides
TTTGTACACGAAGTGCGTCCAATTTTGGCCGTGACCCTCTCTACTCTTTCGCACATTCTATGCGGGTGAAATGATGATACCATGCCAAGTTTCAACATTTTCACAGTTCATTTTGTAGTGATTTTCAATTTCACGGTCATTTAGCTCTCTAAACAATTAGGTAAATGACTGAAAAACAGCAAATGTAGTCAGAACATGTTGCAAATTGATGACGTTGCTTTGAATGCTTCATACTGAATGCAAAATAAGTCCGGAGGTCAAATAAGTTTAAAAAACATTGAAGTGCCCATGTAACAGATGAGTTCTCGTCTGAAACCCTGATACTCCGAAAGAGATTGTCTAGTTTGTACACGAAGTGCGTCTACTTTTTGCCGTGACCCTATCTACTCTTTCGCACATGCTATGCGGGTGAAATGATGATACCATGCCAAGTTTCAACATTTTCACAGTTTATTTTGTAGTGATTTTCAATTTCACGGTCATTTAGCTCTCTAAACAATTAGGTAAATGACTAAAAAACAGCAAATGATGTCAGAACATGTTGGAAATTGATGACGTCGCTTTGAATGCTGCATACTGAACACACAAGAAGTCCGGAGTTCAAATAATTTTAAAAAACATGGAAGTGCCCATGTAACAGATGAGTTCTCGTCCGAAACCCTGATACT
>NW_021310499.1:5796-11056 GCF_002162155.2 Triticum dicoccoides
AACATTTTCACAGTTCATTTTGTAGTGATTTTCAATTTCACGGTCATTTAGCTCTCTAAACAATTAGGTAAATGACTGAAAAACAGCAAATGTAGTCAGAACATGTTGGAAATTGATGACGTCGCTTTGAATGCTGCATACTGAACGCAAAAGAAGTCAGGAGTTCAAATAAGTTTAAAAAACATTGAAGTGCCCATGTAACAGATGAGTTCTCGTTCGAAATCCTGATACTCCGCAAGAGATTGTCCAGTTTGTACACGAAGTTCGTCTAGTTTTTGCCGTGACCCTCTCTTTTCTTTTGCACATGCTATGTGGGTGAAATGATGATACCATGCCAAGTTTCAACATTTTCACCGTTCATTTTGTAGTGATTTTCAATTTCACGGTCATTTAGCTCTCTAAACAATTGGAAATTGATGACGTTCCTTTGAATGCTGCATACTGAACACACAAGAAGTCCGGAGTTCAAATAAGTTATTAAAAATAAAAAAGAGGTGCAATGCTGGTTAATTTGCTTCAAGCCTTTCGGAATAGTGTAGACTGCACTGCACATAGCTCAGTGCAATCTATGCTATTCCGGAAGGCTTGAAGCTAATCAATGTGCAGGTGAGCATTGCGCCTCTTCGTCATTGTCTCTGCACTCACGGCTTATAAACCGCTCATACTGCCTCTCCCTTGGCGAGGTGGGACTAAAAATCAGTTTACTAAGAAACTCTAGTACCGGTTTATGCCATGAACCGGTACTAAAGGTCTTCGTGGGGGCCCCAGCCTGACCACAGCCGCACTGGCCTCATTAGTACCGGTTCGTGGCACGAACCGATACTAAAGATTCCCCACGAACCGGTACTAATAGGCGCCGCCCGCCTAGTCGTTGGAACCGACACTAATGGTCACATTAGTGCCGGTTCAGTTACAAACCGGGACTAATATGCTTCACATTAGGCCCTTTTTCCACTAGTGCCAGATGGTGCCACAAACCGCTACCAATAGTGTTGGCCTCAAACTGATAAGATCCGAGCAGGTCCCCAGCTGGTTCCGAGCACGCCACAGGTGCCGAGAAGAGGACACTATGGGTGCCCCCGTGATATATAAGGGAGAAACCAGAGCCAAAGAGAAAGGAGATCAATCTTGTAACCCATTCACATAACTCAGCAAGAACACACATGCATGGACGCAATGTACATTGTTGAGAAAAGGCTTATAGGTGTTCTCAAATTAGTGGCGGGCACGCCCAGGTACCCGCTACTACTATTTTGAAAAAAATCTAGTGGCGGCTAAAATTGCTCGTCCGCCATAGGTGAACCCACACTAGTGGTGGGCCTAAATTACCACTTGCCACTCGTAAACTCTTCAATATTTCTTCACGGAAAAAAACACCAGTGGTGGGTTTGACTGGACTTTCCACCACTAATGTGTGGCCAAGCAGTGGCGGGCAGAAAAATGTGCCCGCCATAGCTATATTTGGGCGACCGACGCCCATATTTTTTTAAGTTTCCAAGAGTTTCTAGTGGCGGGCTTTCTAGGCCACTCGCTACAAATATTTTACGTCTGAAAATCCCTTTTAGACCTTGTTTGGATGTTTTTTGAGCATGTGGCTTTGGTGGTGCATTTTAGCTATAGAAAAAGTTTGAAATTGATTTTTTAAGAAAATGAGTTGTGTGTGGCAGGCGGCGGTTTCAGTTTGAAACCCTGACACTTCGGGGAGAGTATTTGGTTTGTTCATCAGGTGCATCAAGTTTCTTTTGCCGTAAAGCTATCTAATTTTTTTTACCACACCCTACATGGGTGTGATGAATATGTCATTCAAAGTTTCATCCATTTCGGAACTCGTTTGCATGCAATTTCTTACAAAAGAGCGTTTTGTCATTTTTAGTGTCTGGTAAATCAGCTAATGCCTCGAAAATAGTAGACCAACTCAAAAAGTGGCCAAAGCTTAGCATGTGGCTTTGGATGGTGTGTTTTAGTCATACAAAAGTTTTTAGTTCAAAATATTTTAAGAAAAGGAGTTTCATGTGGTAGGTGGTGGTTTTCGTTTGAAACCCTGACACTTCATGGGAGACCGTTCAGTCTGTACACCAGGTGCATCAAGTTTTTTCCATAACTCTCTCAAATATTTACCACACTCTACATGGGTGAGATGAAGACACCATGAAAGTTTCATCCCTTTTGGAACTTGTTTGCATGCAGTTCATGGGAGACCGTTCAGTCTGTACACCTGCAGGAGTGTTTAGTCATTTTTAGTGGCCGGTAAATCAGCTAATGCCTCGTAAATAGTAGACCAACTCAAAAATTGGCCAAATTTGAGTGTGTGTCTTTGGATGCTGTGTTTTAGTCGTGGAAAAAGTTTGAAGTTTAAAAGATTTTAGAAAGGAGTTGCGTGTGGCATGAGGCGGTTTCAGTTTGAAACCCTGACACTTCGGGGAGAGTGTTTAGTTGTACAACAGGTGAAACAAGTTTTTGACGTAACACTCTCAAAATTTTCCCAAACCCGACATGGGTGAGATAAGGACACAATGCTAAGTTTCATCCCTTTCGGAAGTCGTTTGCACACAATTTCTTATGAAAGAGCGTTTCATCATTCTAATTGATAGGATGTGGGTAAAAAACGAAGCAGTGGTGGTTGATGTGGGCTGCTCGCTACTTGAAGGTAGCTATGTCAAGCAAGGGAAGCTCTTTGTTTCCTCATGTCAAGCAAGGGAATCAAGGCTAACCCTAAGAAGGTCACCACCATCAACAAGATGCACTCGTGAGTGCGTCTCAAGGACGTACAATGCCTATCAGGCAGCATGGTAGCCTCAGGAGATTCATCTCAAAGCTCGAGGAGCGGAGCCTCCCTTTGTTCAAGCTCTTCAAGGTATTGGACCATTTCAAGTGGACCTCGGAGGCTAAAAAGGTGTTGTGGTGTTTGAAGTAGTACTTGTCCCCACTGATCCTAGTTGCGCTGAGACCAAAGGAGCCTCTAGAACAAAGATTTAGGGTCAGCTCTGGCTTCATAGGCCCAATCGGCCCTAAATCTTTGCTCCAAAGATTATCCCCCTTTCAATAACTTCCTACAATGCTCTCTATTGTCAAACGTTCCTACTTAAATATACCGCTTCACTTTTCTCACTAGCATAAGTTTTTTTGCTAAACCCATTAGTACATATTCAATTTAATATTGTAGCAAAAACCAAATTTTGTGAGTTGAAGACTCCGGTGAACACTCTACTCGCAAATAACATATCTATGTTGTATGTTCATCTATGGCTCCTCAAGGGCCGCCACTAGCACTTAGGACCATCATATTTCTCATCGTGTTGTGGAAGTTCTTGGACGATCAGAACTCTAGAGTATTTAGGCATCTCCATTTAATCGGCTAAGAAACTATTTCCAATATCATAACCAACCTAACCCTATGGTCTCATAGGTTCCGGTTAATCGAGTTAAATGATCATGCGGGTTTGTGGCATGATCTCCTCTCCTCACATTAACCATTAATGTAAAACCACCACCACTCATATGATAAGAAAATTATTCAGGTGGGGAGCCTTCCTTTGAGGTGAAACTCAAAAAAAAAACTCTCAAGTCCAACACGAACACGAGAATGCCTTCCCCCTGAACCCCCTTTGGTGGTGTCGTCATAGACATTTCCAGTGATGGGGGAGAAGAAGGTGAAGAGCTAAGAAATAGGGCACCATAGAGTCCCCACCTAGGTATATATACGATACAAACTTTGCGTGTGTGCAAAAATGAAACAAAATTGAGTTGACATGTCATTGTTTTTTTCCACGTTTGAGTTTTATATGATCAATGGCTACACTTCATCTAAGTGACACACACGTACAATCTAGAACATTGTGTTGAGTTACCCTTAGCTATACATACATTCAATCTAGAATCTTCGATCATGATATTTCTGGCGATATCAAGATACATACAGTGCATAATAGGACTTCTGTCATCGTATTTTCATTCAACGGGTTAACTGCACCAAAGTCAAACACAAATAAACTTTGTAACTTCCCTAGTAAATTCCAATGGTTTGTTGAATGTTTAACGTGACCATAAAGTTGTTTAGGGCCTACCTAAGTGAAGACTAGCACATATAGAAACACCATACCAAAATTGTTATTTATTAGGTGGCTCGGAAATAGTTGTTTCTAAATCAACGTTAAGAACCACCCGATTTAACTATGGAGATTCATGCAATTACAAACTGATAGTGACATTTCCATTGGATGGCTAGGACTATAAACGAGAAGTAATTATTGCTAAATTTAATGTGAAATAGTTATTCCCACAAAATATATGTAAAGTATACCATTAATCGATAGAGTAGAACTAATTCCCTTATTATCGTGTTTGTTGAGGGGAAAATATGGGGTACTATATATATAAATTGTATTATGCTATCAGTATGGTGTGTATTTATGTGTTATATTAACATTATAATTAAAGGCTTTTGTTTTTCATATTCCTCCTGGGCACAATAAAATCAAGGCTAGGTGAATACTTTTATGTCTAAAATAGTAAAGGTCGGATTGCACAACCATCAAAGATTGAACCATGAAAAATTCTTATCCGAGTAATAAACTGTAGGGACAGAGAAGTATAAGATTTCATATTCTAGAAAAAATATATTAGACATATACATTTGAAATATGTTTTATTTACTTACTAAAATTATATTTATGATCAGCTTTAGATGTAGTGACATTTAAATATGAGCTTAAATTGCCTTTAAAAGAGCTTGTAAGTATTACATTTTTTCTTTAATGAAATTATTATGGATATTTCAAACTATTAAAGAGTAGGAACATAAGAAGAAATTTGCTTTACAATAACAACCTAAATGATATGTAAACTCCAAGCACACAAATAATTTGAACTTACTGTAAGGAACTAAGAATACATATATATTATTGGTATATCACATTATTTCCAATAGAGCAAATAAATCTCATGTATTGGCAAGGCACAAAAGGTGCTCAACAATAGAAGTTCAACAATTTTACTTGAATTTAAGGAACTTGTAGAAGAATGGGATTAGTCACATTAGGTGTTTTTTGGGCCATTATTTTCCAACACTTCTTAAATCACAAGTATTTGAAATGCTAAAATTAGTCTGCTATAGTTGCAAAAATGAATGTGCCAACTAGATGTTCTACAATTAATGCTATATCTGCGGACTAATGGTAGCTAGCTCATGATAGTTATCATCTATGTTGAATTGACGGGAACTATCATAAGTCAATGTTAGGATTTTCTCAACAATAAAAAT
>NW_021310499.1:11066-31055 GCF_002162155.2 Triticum dicoccoides
TATATGCATAGAGAAGTACTTGTATAGAAATGATAGTTCTGAGTTGTTTGATTTTTTGTTTTGATTTTTCCATCACATAGTGAGTATACATAATATTATCACATAGTGAGTATAGAAAATAACGTAGTGGCATCACAAACAGAAGAAGTTGGTGGCATGTTTAGCTTATTATTTTGTGAAGAATAAGTTGGTGGCATTGAAGCAACTATGTTGTGCAAAATGCACCATCAATGTATCACCTATTTTACATTGATGATTCCTTGTTTCTTATTAAGTATGATATTACAAATCAGCTTTCCTGCAATTAGTTATAAACACCTATTGGACAAATTCAGGACAACTGATGAGTGTTGCAAAATCAAGGATTTACTTTAGTCCTAACTCAACCACATGTTAAATATGAAACATTATTAGATAAATATTTGGACCTTAACCTTGGTTGGTGCATAGTGTCATGATTTCTTTAAGCATTTACAAAAAGATTAATCCAACAGATAAATGGGTGGAAACAAAAGCATCTATCAATAGGAGGGAAGGAAATTATATGGAATGAAGTAGTGTAGTTGATCCATGCCTATGCAATGCCAGTTTTCAAGCTACTGCCCTCCCCCCTCCAAAATGTAAGGATATCTGGGATTTTTTTTAAAAAAATTGATGTGTGTGTGAGTGGGGGGGGGTGGGGGGGGGGCTAATGAAATAATATACATTGGTTACATGGGGTAAACTTTGTTTGCAAAGAAAGGAGGATGGGCTTTCGTGACTTCCACTCTTTCAATTTCACTATGCTCGCCAAGCAATAATGTTGAAGATTTCTAACATAGATTGATTATTTATGTGCCCAAGTACTTAGTGCACAATACTACCCAAATGGGGGATGGTTTGAATGTTTGACCCCAAAACATCAAGATTAACTTGGAAAGATCATATGGAGAGCAAGTCCATCTGATTTCGCGAATTGCAATGTCTGGCCTCGTGATCTTCATGAGATTCGCGAAGTCTACTATGTTCATGTGGTGTACCTGTTGGAAAACGTTGCATGGAAAACAGTTTTTTTCTACGCACACGCAATGATCTATCCATGGAGATGCATAGCAACGAGAGGGGGAGAGTATGTCTATGTACCCTCATAGACCGTAAGCGCAAGGTTTTCACAACGCAGTCGATGTAGTCGAACTTTCTTCGCGATCCAACCGATCGAGTACCGAACGTACGACACTGATGACCCACAAGTGTAGGGGATCTATCGTAGCCTTTTTGATAAGTAAGAGTGTCGAACCCAACGAGGAGCAGAAGGAAATGATAAGCAGTTTTCAGTAAGGTATTCTCTGCAAGAACTGAAATTATCGGTAACAGATAGTTTTTTGATAAGGTACTTTGTAACGAGTAGCAAGTAATAAAAGTAAATAAGGTGCAGCAAGATGGCCCAATCCTTTTTGTAGCAAAGGACAAGCCTGGACAAACTCTTATATGAAGGAAAGCGCTCCCGAGGACACATGGGAATTATCGTCAAGCTAGTTCTCATCACGTTCATATGATTCGCGTTCGGTACTTTGATAATTTGATATGTGCGTGGACTGGTGCTTGGGTACTGTCCTTACTTGGACAAGCATCCCACTTATGACTAACCCCCATTGCAAGCATCCGCAACTACAACCGAAGTATTAAGGTAAACCTAACCATAGCATGAAACATATGGATCCAAATCAGCCTCTTACGAAGCAACGCATAAACTAGGGTTTAAGCTTCTATCACTCTAGCAACCCATCATCTATTTATTACTTCCCAATGCCTCCCTCTAGGCCCAAACAATGGTGAAGTTTCATGTAGTCGACGTTCACATGACACCACTAGAGGGATGACAATATACATCTCATCAAAATATCGAACGAATACCAAATTCACATGAAGCAAGACTTCTCCCATGTCCTCAGGAACAAACGTAACTACTCACAAAGCATATTCATGTTCATAATCAGAGGGGTATTAATATGCATAATGGATCTGAACATATGATCTTCCACCAAGTAAACCCACTAGCCTCAACTACAAGGAGTAATCAACACTACTTGCAACCCACAGGTACCAATCTGAGGTTTGGATACAAAGATTGGATACAAGAGACGAAATAGGGTTTGAGATGAGATGGTGCTGGTGAAGATGTTGATGAAGATTGACCCCTCCCGATGGAAGGATCGTTGGTGATGACGATGGTGACGATTTCCCCCTCCCGGAGGGAAGTTTCCCCGGCAGAACAGCTCTGCCGGAGCCCTAGATTGGTTTCTCCAAGGTTCCGCCTCGCGGCGGCAGAGTTTCTTCCCGCAAGGTTGCTTATGATTTTTTCCTCGACGAAAGACTCCATATAGCCAAAGATGGGCATTAGAGGGCCACCAGGGAGGCCACGAGGCAGGGGGCGCGCCCAGGGGAGTAGGGCGCGCCCCACATCCTCGTGGATGGTGGGTGGCCCCCCTCTGATACTTTCTTCACTCAGTATTTTTTATATATTCTGAAAATAACTCCTGTGGAGTTTCAGGACTTTTGGAGATGTGCATAATAGGTCTATAATATTTGCTCCTTTTCCAGCCCAAAATTCCAGCTACCGGCATTCCCCCTCTTCAAGTAAACCTTGTAAAATAAGAGAGAATATGCATAAGTATTGTGACATAATGTGTAATAACAGCCCATAATGCAATAATTATCGATATAAAACATGATGCAAAATGGACGTATCAGACACCTCCGCGTTCAGCACAAGTTCAGCTCCGGGACGTCCGTTCCTTCTTGATCCAGCAAGACGGCGAGGTAGTGGATGAGTTCCGATAGCACGACGACGTGATGATGATGATTGTGAAGTGATCTCTGCAGGGCTTCACCTAAGCACTACGAAAATATGACCAGGGGTGTAAACGGTAGAGGGGTGCGCCGCACACAACCAGGCAATTGTCTGTTGTGAGCTAGGCGAGGGAGGGAGGAGAAGCAAAAGGAGGCGCCCAAGTAGGAGGAATCCTACATGGGGTCCCTCCCAAGTCGCGCCCCCTTTCCTTATTTGGAGTGCGAGGAAAGGCAGGGGAGGGTGGCGCCCCCCTTTCCTTTCTCCCATGAGAGGGAAAGGCAGGAGGGGCTAGCCCTCTCCCTTTTCCTTCCCTAGGGCTGGCCAAACAAGGGAGGAGGCGCACCAGCCCCCTTGTGGGCTGGTCTGTCCCCTCCTTTGGCCCATAAGGCCCATAACTTGCCGGGGGTGCCTGGAACCCCTTCCCGTGACCCGATTCCTTCCCGATAAGTCCCGAAACACTTCCGGTGTCCAAATACCACCGTCATATATATCAATTTTTACCTCTTGACCATTTTGAGACTCCTCGTCATGTCCGTGATCTCATCCGAGACTCCGAACAACATTCAGTCACCAAAACATATAACTCATATAACATTATATCGCCAATGAACGTTAAGCGTGCGGACCCTATGGGTTCGAGGACTATGTAGACATGACCGAGACACCTCTCTGGTCAATAACCAATAGCGGAGCCTGGATGCCCATATTGGCTCCTACATATTCTACGAAGATCTTTATCGGTCGAACCGTTATGACAACATACGTAATTCCCTTTGTCCATCGGTATGTTACGTGCCCGGGATTCGATCGTTGGTATCTTCATACCTAGTTCAATCTCGTTATCGACAAGTCTCTTTAATCGTTTCATAATACATCACCTTGTGACTAACTCCTTAGTCAGTTGCTTGCAAGCTTATCATGTGTATTACCGAGAGGGCCCAGAGATATCTTTCTGATACTTGGAGTGACAAATCCTAATCTCGATCTATGCCAACCCAACAAACACCTTCGGAGATGCCTGTAGAGCATCTTTATGATCACCCAGTTACGTTGTGACGTTTGATAGCACACAAGGTATTCCTCTGGTATCAGGGAGTTGCATAATCTCATAGTCGAAGGAATATTTATTTGAGATGAAGAAAGCAATAGCAATAAACTGAACGATCATTATGCTAAGCTAAAGGATGGGTCTTGTCCATCACATCATTCTACTAATGATGTGATCCCGTTATCAAATGACAACACATGTCTATGGTTAGGAAACCTTAACCATCTTTGATCAACTAGCTAGTCTAGTGGAGGCTTACTAGGGACACGGTATTTGTTTTTGTATTCCCGTATGTATTTAAGTTTTCCATCAATACAATTCTAGCATAAATAATAAACCTTTATCATGAATAAGGAAATATAATATAAAATAACAACTTTATTATTGCCTCTAGGGCATATTATCTTCAGTGCCATGATGAGGTAGGTGAGGGGATGATATATAGCGGCAATCCTATGGGGCGACAAAAAAAATTAATGCTGGCCTATTGTGAGTTCATTCCAAGTAAGGTAACTGATGCTACAATGGATACCCTCGCCATGAGGATAGGGCTCAAGTTAGCTAGCACACTAGGATGCCATCGTGCATTGGCGAAGGCCGACTCCTTGGAGGTTGTAGTGCATGTTCAGGCCAAAGCGAGTGGTGGGATGAAGTTGCTGAAAGTGCAAAATCTATCAGTGTTGGTACCTACCAGTGAAGCACCCACCATTTGTTATTTAGTGAAGATTGGTGCCAACTGTTCACATATAATTCAACAACTAAGTTAGTTGGTGCATTCATGTTGTTATACATACATGTTACTCTTTGTCTTTGTGTGAGCTTTTGCTAGTGTGAGTATTGATGAGATGAGAAGGATGCATGCAAATTTTCACCGTATCTCTCCCCATAAAAAACAAGAAATGATGTCTTCGGAAGGCTTTAAAATGATTGATATATTTTGAACCAAAATTCTGTGTTTAAATACTTGAAATTTGGACAACAAGGCCTTTAAAACAAGATCAGTCTTGGGTATATTTTAAGCTAACTTAGATTTCAGTCATTTTTAGTTCTAGTTCCATAATGAAGTGATATAAATTATTTCACTATCTCGCAAATGTGGTTTCAACAATTTTGCCTTATTTCAGTGTGTCAAAATGACGATTTCAATTTGTGAAACCCTTCTTTTGTCTCTTTCTAGGATATGCATCTTCTGAAATTGAGATAAAAATATATTTGAAATTAGTTTCTAAAATGTGTCTTGTGAAAATGAAATTAATCTTCTGAATTTGAGATCACATATGGTTTCACGTAGTTTGCGATATGCATGACCTGAAATTGAAATGCATGTTCTGAAATCGAGATCACAAATACAGTTTCAAATCACTTTGAGATATGCATGATCTGATATTGAAATGCATCTTCTGAAAGTGAAAACACTATTACACTACAGGAACCAGCTGACATGTTCAAGGGCCATGGATCTTTCGGTTCTGGGTAGTTCTCCTATATATAGCCGTATGATGGTTTTAGTATAGGGTGGAGGATACATAGTTTGTTCATATGCCAAATTGGCTATATATTCATAAACTTCCTGATGCATATTGTGACAAAGGAATTATGGAAAAGCTGATCAAGAAAGCTAGCAAGATCCTGGATGTGAAGCTTAGCAGAAACTCCCGTGGTGACTACATTAGGGTTAGGGTTCTTCATGATATAAGAGAACATCTAACTAAACATGCATGTTAGCATATTTAAGGGAAAGGAGATATCCATATTTTTGTGAATTATAAGAAATTAGCATGGTTTTGCAAGGCATGTGGCAATCGAGCATGAGTATAAGGTGTGTGTGGTACTGGGATCTACACTGCAAAGGACGTGAAGTATGGTGATTGGCCGTTTGCTGACTACATAGGCAGACCAAAATTCTGAGAGTGATGCTATGGGGGACATGGTGGAAGAAACATGGGGGAGGGGAGTGTGATGAATCAGAAGGAGAAAGGAAAGGGAGGGGTTGGTGCGGTGGACCTTAAAGACACAACAACTAGTCCTAGTAAGAATTAATGCTAATACTACCATGGGAGATGTGCATGCGGTGGAGTTGGTCAATGAGATGGAGTTGGACAATACAGGCCGCAAGAGGCCTAATTTGAATGATGAAGTACCTCCAGATTCGACTGTGCTAGCTCTAACGAAGGGGAAATGAGAGGATTTGGACAATAAGTCTCCTATTTTGAGTTATACCACCAAGAGGGCTAAGATGCTCAACGATGGTGTTGATGATCACAATGAAGCTTTATTGGTGGACTCCCTTGAGGGGGACCGCCGATCACAATGAATCTACTATTTTGGAACTATCGAGGGGCGGGGAACTGCCAGACAGTTCATAAGGATATGGCCCTCTCAAAAGCCAATTCCCTGTCATTTCTCTTTCTTTGTGAGACAAGGAAGACGGTAGAAAAGATGGAACAAGTTAAATGGAGATTGCAATTGAATGGATTTTGTGGCATGGATAGTCTAGTTCTCAGTAGTGGCCTGGCTCTATATTGGGATGATACACTAAATATGTCTATCTTAGATTCTTGCCAACGTTTTTATTGATGTGCTTGTGGAAAATAATAGTAATAATATGAGGTGGAGAGCAAAGTTTGTTTATGGAGAGCCTAGGGTGGAGAACCGTTAA
This sequence comes from Triticum dicoccoides, assembly GCF_002162155.2. Classification (NCBI taxonomy): domain Eukaryota; kingdom Viridiplantae; phylum Streptophyta; class Magnoliopsida; order Poales; family Poaceae; genus Triticum; species Triticum dicoccoides. Next base: position 17,604 of record NW_021310499.1, read on the forward strand.
TAGATGTGGAATAACTTGAATGATCTGCGAACAATATAGCATGATCCTTGGCTTGTTTGCGGAGATTTTAATGAGGCATTATAGAAACACGAACACTTTTCAAGTTCATTGAGGAATGAAATTAAAGTCATATGTAGCCTTTGTTGGCGCCGCCTCCTCTCGCAGCGCCGCTTCTTCTTCTACCTCTTGCTACCTCTCACCGCTCAACTCTCTTTGTCTCACACAAGAACACACACATGATGAAACTCAGAAAACACACACGCACACAGCCAAGGAAGAAACCCAACCAGGCTTTGCCCAGAACACTCTTCCTTGGTGCACACAAAGACTACATTTCTCCTACAGCCCTCACGGCCTACTTTTCATTCATCTGATCAACACATATATATACACCGGGCTGGCTCACGCACGCCCTAACCCAGCCTCCACTCGGGCCACTAAACCCACTAACCCATACACACGCACAAAGCTAGCTAACCAACTACTTGCATGCAGCCAGTTTGTTTCCTTGATTCACTCCAACGTCCCAAGACTAGGACTTGCATGCAGCTCACATCCGGATCAACCCAGCCGGCTAAACATGCTCATAGAGCCCCACACTCCAGCCTTCGTCGCACTTGCCGCATCACACGGCCACGCTGCCTCACGCAGCACTGCAGCCTCACGCCGCCATTGGCATCTCGCCATCATCGTCGTATCGCACGACGCCTTGGCATCTCGCCTTCTTCGCACGCCTCCGCTGAAGTTTCGTTGGACAACTACTCCCTAGACAAACTAAGCTACATGCATAACGAAAAACAAACTATGCAGATACACGAATCAAGATTAAGTCTAACATTTTCCTCCCTAATCTTGATTCTCCAATCATCACAATCTTTGATGCAGATCACCCGCCATCACTTGATGACGCCATCGCAGCGCCGTAACCAGCCACGCACCGCCACCGACGCCGTCGCAGCAGTGGTCACCATGAACCATCTTGTCGTAGATGACGTCCTCGCAACGCCAATCACCAAACCGTCTTGCCGTAGACGACGCCGTCGCAGCGCCGAGTACCACGGCCTCTTGCCGCATGTGGCGGCCATCTCTTGACGTGGACGATGCCTTCGCGGCGCCGATCGCTACACCAACTTCTCCTCATAACGGCCTCGCGCCGTCAAAGCCACCAGCGGCGTCACGCTGCCACAAGCCTCCTGCTTGCGCCACCAGCCTCCATCTCACATGGAGTCCACCACGCCGCCAACGTCGCCACTGGATCGACGAGGCTCTGATACCAATTGTTGGCGCCGCCTCCTCACCATGAACCAATTGTTGGCGCCGCCTCCTCTCGCAGCGCCGCTTCTTCTTCTACCTCTTGCTGCCTCTCACCGCTCAACTCTCTTTGTCTCACACAAGAACACACACACATGATGAAACTCAGAAAACACACACGCACACAGCCAAGGAAGAAACCCAACGAGGCTTTGCCCAGAACACTCTTCCTTGGTGCATACAAAGACTACATTTCTCCTACAGCCCTCACGGCCTACTTTTCATTCATCTGATCAACACATATATATATACACCGGGCTGGCTCACGCACGCCCTAACCCAGCCTCCACTCGGGCCACTAAACCCACTAACCCATGCACATGCACAAAGCTAGCTAACCAACTACTTGCATGCAGCCAGTTTGTTTCCTTGATTCACTCCAACGTCCCAAGACTAGGACTTGCATGCAGCTCACATCCGGATCAACCCAGCCGGCTAAACATGCTCATAGAGCCCCACACTCCAGCCTTCGTCGCACTTGCCGCATCACACGGCCACGCTGCCTCACGCAGCACTGCAGCCTCACGCCGCCATTGGCATCTCGCCATCATCGTCGTATCGCAGGACGCCTTGGCATCTCGCCTTCTTCGCACGCCTCCGCTGAAGTTTCGTTGGACAACTACTCCCTAGACAAACTAAGCTACATGCATAACGAAAAACAAACTATGCAGATACACGAATCAAGATTAAGTCTAACATTTTCCTCCCTAATCTTGATTCTCCAATCATCACAATCTTTGATGCAGATCACCCGCCATCACTTGATGACGCCATCGCAGCGCCGTAACCAGCCACACACCGCCACCGACGCCGTCGCAGCAGTGGTCACCATGAACCATCTTGTCGTAGATGACGTCCTCGCAACGCCAATCACCAAACCGTCTTGCCGTAGACGACGCCGTCGCAGCGCCGAGTACCACGGCCTCTTGCCGCATGTGGCGGCCATCTCTTGACGTGGACGACGCCTTCGCGGCGCCGATCGCTACACCAACTTCTCCTCATAACGGCCTCGCGCCGTCAAAGCCACCAGCGGCGTCACGCTGCCACAAGCCTCCTACTTGCGCCACCGGCCTCCATCTCACATGGAGTCCACCACGCCGCCAACGTCGCCACTGGATCGACGAGGCTCTGATACCAATTGTTGGCGCCGCCTCCTCACCATGAACCAATTGTTGGCGCCGCCTCCTCTCGCAGCGCCGCTTCTTCTTCTACCTCTTGCTGCCTCTCACCGCTCAACTCTCTTTGTCTCACACAAGAACACACACACATGATGAAACTCAGAAAACACACACGCACACAGCCAAGGAAGAAACCCAACGAGGCTTTGCCCAGAACACTCTTCCTTGGTGCACACAAAGACTACATTTCTCCTACAGCCCTCACGGCCTACTTTTCATTCATATGATCAACACATATATATATACACCGGGCTGGCTCACGCACGCCCTAACCCAGCCTCCACTCGGGCCACTAAACCCACTAACCCATGCACATGCACAAAGCTAGCTAACCAACTACTTGCATGCAGCCAGTTTGTTTCCTTGATTCACTCCAACTTCCCAAGACTAGGACTTGCATGCAGCTCACATCCGGATCAACCCAGCCGGCTAAACATGCTCATAGAGCCCCACACTCCAGCCTTCGTCGCACTTGCCGCATCACACGGCCACGCTGCCTCACGCAGCACTGCAGCCTCACGCCGCCATTGGCATCTCGCCATCATCGTCGTATCGCACGACGCCTTGGCATCTCGCCTTCTTCGCACGCCTCCGCTGAAGTTTCGTTGGACAACTACTCCCTAGACAAACTAAGCTACATGCATAACGAAAAACAAACCATGCAGATACACGAATCAAGATTAAGTCTAACAGCCTTTAGAGAATGTTTAATGCTATGTGACCATGATGATTTGGATTTATCCGGTGCGCCATTCACATATGATAGTGGACATCAGGGTGATGGTAATGTGCGCGTCTGCTTGGATTGAGGGTGCACTGATGATGCTAGGCGGCAGATGTTTCCGGCGTCGAGAGTTATACATGCAGCGGGCCCATGTGCCCGGATCATATCCCGGCTGATCAGAGATGTAAGCCAACCCCGAGGTATGAGATTATGTGGGAAAGATCTATTGCTTTTCCAGACATTGTGGCTGATGCATGGGAGAAAAATAGACCTACACGTAGTTTAGGGTCTGTGGCGGATTCTTTGGAAGAATTGATGAAGAATTTAATAGTATGGAGTAATAAGAAGTTTGGCAATGTTACACATGATATAGAAAAGCTCCAGAGTGAGCTTATGTGTTCACAAGAAGGTACGGTGGATAGATAAGCAATCAGAATCAAGATGAAGGAGCTTGCTCAAATACTATACAAAGAGGAGATGATGTGGCTTAAAAGGTCACGAATTACGTGGCTCAAAGAGACTGAAAGAAATACCAAATAATTGCATAGGTGAGCACTATGGAAAGCCCGACAAAATTCTATTTAGCGATTGCGTAAGGATGATGGGACATGGTGTGATGTTCCTTAGCACATGGAGTCGTATGACATGTTCATATTTTCAAGAGGCATATACGAGAGATCCTACTCTAACTCTGGACACTAGTGGAAAAAGTGCTAGCCACAACTTTCGTTGGTGGCGCGCCATTTTCAACCAATGCCAGCACTATTTTTTTCAAATAGTGGTGGCATTGCCTTATTTGGTACGACATTAGTAGGGGCATAGTGGTGGCGTTGAAAAACAGAGTAACGTCAAAAGTATATGGGATCAACAATTTGTGTCAGACGTAATATAGTGCTGTCGTGGAATAGCATATAACGCCAACACTATTATGTTTATTTGTGGCGTGCCTTCAAATATGTAGTTTGACACTTCCAAATTTTTATAGTATATTATAATTTACTTTTATTAAATTTCTATTATTTTAAATGAAAATAATGATTTTTTTTAAAATATGCACTTTGAGACTTTAAATTTACTTTTTTCCCTTTTTAGTTTAAGACTTGATTGAAATATATAGTTTTGATCCTTCAAATATGTAGTTTGACACTTCCAAATATTTTTCATTTTAGTTTTTTATGTGGTCATATTTTTTATAGTCTAATATAGTTTACTTTTATTAAATTTCTATTATTTTAAATGGAAATAATGACATTTTTTGAAATCTGTACTTTGAGACTTTAAATTTAATCTTTTTCCTTTTTAGTTTAAGACTTGAAATCTATAGTTTTGAGCCTTCAAATATGTAGTTTGACACTTCCAAAAAAATTTCTTTTTAGTTTTTATGTGGTGATCTTTTTTATATTATATTATAGTTTACTTTTATTAATTTCTGTTATTTTAAATGAAAATAATGACATTTCTTAGGTGGCGATCTTTTTTCTCATTGGGCAAACCCAAATAGTATTAGGATGCCGTGGGGGTCAAAACCAACGGGGGCAATGACCCCCTCGACCTACTCCCTCTCTCTGCCATGCTGCTCTGTTCCGTTCCCCTTTCTCTCCCTCTGTCGCCGCTCATCGTCGCCGCTTTGATTCCATCCGATTTCGACGATTTCCGTCGTTCTCCGGTCCCGAGGTACACATCCGAGCCTCCCACTATCATCTGGTACATTTGGATTTTTTTAATCAGAGGTGTGTTTCGCATTCCCTATGCTAGGGTTTCGGCGACGGCGACGGAGTAGATTATAGGCGACCCTCCGCTCCAACCTAGGTGAACATATCATCCCTCCCTCTTTTGCTGTAGTTCACTGCCACTGTCAATTTTTTTATTTGCATCGCTGGGGTTCATTACTGCTAGGCAGTGACAATTTGCTGTAGTTGTCTAGAATTAAGGTAGATATATTTTCGAATCTCCGATTAACACTAGCTGTAGAAACTGGAAGTGTAATCTGTCAATCAAATTAAGGAAGATATATTTTTTAAGTCATCATCTTTGGAAGCATCTAAATTTTGAAACAAAGTGTTTCAATTGCTGCTGTGTACTACTTTTTCACCATCTCACATATATCACTAGCTTCTCATTGAATCTTCGGTTTAATTCAAATAGTTGAGTGTCCAATGTCGAAAGTAATGCTCCAAGTTAGATGTGGCAAAATAGTTGAGTGTCCAAAGAAAATTTCCACTCGAAAGTAATGCTCCAAGTTAGGTGTGGCAAAATAGTGTGGCAAATATGGTCACCATCCAAACAAGGCCTTAGGGGTTGTTTGGTTCCAACCCACAATTTGCCACACTTTGTCACAACTCAACTTAGGCAGAATTGTGTGAAGATATCAATAGTGCTATATTGTTGTTGTCTAAAGCTAGTTATGCACATGCTATGATATTGTTGCTGTTTTACCCTTGATGAAATCTGCCAAGTCTGAAACGGGCAGAATTAAAACTTGCCATGTTTACATGATGTTTCCCACTAATCTGTAACTATTTTCAACATTATCTGTACAGATGTTTTGTATACATGTGTTTGTAGGACAAGGCCAATTCTAGAGGCAACAACGAGCCGGTGTGCGATGTGTACATGACCAACAATGAATTCTTAGACACTTTTGAATATGTCATCAAGAGCGTGCAATGAGAAAATGATGATCTAAAGGGAGAGATTAAAGAGCTACGCAAGGATATTGTTCGGCTTGTTCAGGAGACTAATCAGCTTAAGGACGAGAGGGATAAGCTCGTCGAGGATTGGGATAAACTGCAGGAGGAGAGGAGACGCCTCAGGGCTGAGAGAATTGACCTGAAGATGGACATAGATCGTTTTAGAAGAGAAGGAGAGGGGGATATAAAGAAGCTTCTCCAGCTGGGCATACTCCTTGATGAAGATTAGTTTTTTAAGTAGCTAGCTAGTTCATCTTATTAGTTGATGATGACCGAGTAACTAGAGTACTTGAGTGAACTTTTGTGAAGTTTAATATCAATTTCTTGAGTTCATGAGCCTCTTATGTAATGATTATATATTAAGTAAGTACCTAGTGTTGATGAGTATATTGTGTTCAGTAGTATCTATTAAGTAAGTAGCTAGTATTGATGAGTAATTTTTTTATTACCAAAAAAACCATTTGCTGGCGTTGGATAAGTAGGCAGGCCAGAGTTATGATGAACTTAGTGTTGGCGCTGGACTGGTGATACGCCAGCACGATGTAGGATACTGCTGACGTGTCCTCCAACGCTACCACTACCTTTTAGCAATGGCACCATATTAGTGGCGTCGTGTGTCTACGCCAGCAAGGCTGTTTTTGGCACACCATAGCTAGGATTTTCTTCACTGGTGGGAGGCGGTGTTGATTGTATCACACCTAAGGTGATGGATGATATGAATGTCACCTTGTGTGCACCATTTTTGGAAAAAGAAGGTTTCAGATGCTTTGTTTCATATTGGGCCTTTAAAGGCTCTAGCTACATATGATTTTCCTGCACGATTCTATCAAAATAACTGGCCTATTTTTAAAACTAAGATTATTGGAGCAGTACTACAATTCTTTTGTGAGGGAGTGATGCCTGATGGAGTTCATGACACATCAATAGTACTCATTCCCAAGGTTCCTCACCCAATGGAACTGAAGGATTTTGAGTGATTGGTTAACAAATTGGGACCTCTTTTGTCGGATCTTATATCAAAGAACCAAAGTTCTTTTAGTCATGCACGTCTTATTTCAGATAATCCAATAATTGCTTTTGAATGCATTGAAGATATCCAGTCTTTGGAAGGTAATTCTCCTGCATGTTGTGCTTACAAGCTTGATCTTTCGATGTCATATGATCATGTGGACTGGGATTTTCTGGAGAATGCTCTTATTAGGTGGGGCTTCTCCCAGTATTGGATTACTCGAGTTATGGCATGTGTTACTTTAGTGAAATATTCGGTGAAGTTTAATGGAAACTTACTAGAGACCTCCAGTCTTTCACGTGGCGTTCGACAAGGTGACCCTCTGTCCCCTTTTCTTATCCCTCTTTGTTGCCGACACCTTCTCTTCTCTGTTAAACAAGGCTGTGGACCAAGAGGGTCTAGAAGGGGTAAAAATCTGCAGAAGACCTCCCACTATTTCACATCTATTTTTTGTGGATGTTTCCTTGTTGTTTTTTAGGATATCTGAGCAACCGACTAATGTGGTAAAATGTTTGTTGGACACTTACCATTGATGGGTCAACTTATTAACCCTGCAAAGTGTTCCATCCCACTTTCTGGTAATTGTTCAGAAGCTGAGAATAATGAGATCAAAAGGATAGTTGAAATTACAAGAGAAGTATTTTGAACCTAAATATTTAGGTCTTCCTGTGCAGGGAGGGCGTATGCATAAAGGGAGATTTGAGATGGTTCAAGTCGGTATGAGTAAAAGGTGGCGGACTGGAGTCAGCATTTTATGTCCACATGTAATAAGATTCTAATCAAGTCAGTAGCTCACGCTATTCCTACATATGTTATGAGCATTTTTAGATTGCCTATTTCTGTGTGTGACAACCTGACTCGTCTGATGAGACAGTACTGGTGGGGCATTGAAAAAGGGAAGAAAAAGATGGCCTGGCTCAGTTGTGACAAAATGATGTTGTCAAAATCAAAAGGTGGTATGGGGTTTCATGATATGTGTGCTTTCAACCAAGCTTTGTTGGCTAAACAAGCTTGGAGGTTAACTGAAACTCCTGGTAGTCTATGTGCTCACTTCTTGCAAGCAAAATATTACCCTAATGAAAATATTATGGACATAGTGTTTTCTAGGAAGTCTTTCGCCGTTTGGAAAGGGATTATTCATGGTCTAGAGCTTGTGAAGCAGGGTATCATTTGGTGCGTTGGAGATGGTACGTCTGTTCGTGTGTGGCGGGATCTTTGGATCCCATTCCGTGTTGATTTCCAACCAATTACACCCAAGAGGAATTGTAGATTCAATTGGGTGGCAGATTTTCTTAATGTTGATGGTTCATGGAATAGACATCAATTAGAGGATCATTTCTGGCCAATGGTTGTATGTCAGATTCCAAAAATTCGTGCTTCGCCTCAAATAGGCAAGACTTCAGAGCTTGCTTCACTGGCAAGTTTGGTCGGTTTAGTGTTAAAAATGCTTACAAGCTTGCGACAACGGAACTTCATGACATATTTGCGAGTGCTGCATCTAGCACTAACCCTAATGGTGATAGGGCCTTATGGGATTGTATCTGGAAGGCACAAGATCCATTCAAGATGAGAATTTCTGCATGGAAGGTTATATCAGGTGCACTATTTGCGAGCAACTCCAACGAGGCGACCCATTTCATCCGCTGGCGTTCGTTTGGGTCAGCACTGACACAAAAGGTGGCCCAACGCGCCGACCTAAACAGACGCGGGTCCGCTTGGCGTTCTCATGTCGACCCATTTCCGGCCCATTTTTGAGCCGGATTTGCGTCGGTGTGGACACGAGACGGACGCGCGCACGCCTATTCCTCATCCCGGGCCCGTAGGTCGGTGGCAGCCACCATCATTTCCCCACATTTCCCCCAAACCCTCCCGCCCGAGCGCGCTCCTGCCCCACACCCACCATGGACGGCGATATCGACCTCGACGCTGCCGCCGGCCTCGTCTCCCTCGTCTCGTTCGGCATGAGACCACCCCCTCCGGCAAAGGCAAGCCTCGTCCCCCGTGCAAGACCACCACCGCGCCTAAGCCAAAGAAGGTGCTGACGCCCGAACAACGGTCAAGGGAGTCGGCCAAGAGGAAGGGCCGGAGGCACGCCGCGGACGCGAGGGATGAAGCCGTCGCGGCTGCAGCTGTCGCTGCCGCCTCACAGCAAGAGGTCACCAACGCCCCCGTCGCGGCGGCAACGAGGGAGGCGCTGTATATGCTAGGGTTAAACCCTAGCCAGCACGGCCTCGTCAATGCCGAAGTGTCCACCGCGGCCAGCACCGTCTCATCCGCGTTCCCTCGAATGGTGCTACCCAACTCGCCCCGTGCGTTGGCTTGCATCCCGATGCCCGACTTCCATGTGTACCCGCATGCCTCCCGCCTCTCTAAGGAGTGCTCGCCCGACATGAGCGTGGTGGCGCCTTCCACGCCCGCACCCGCGCCCATCGACCTCAACGCCACACCGGCGGCCGGTGGCTCGTCATCCGGAGGCACGAGGAAACACGCGCCACAGATGCCGGCCGACGTGCTACCGGATGCCCGCAACCTGTTCGATGGAATGCCGACCACCGTCGACGAGGACTACATGCAGAACCTCATCTTCGAGGGCGGTGCGCCGGCCCCTGGCTACGACCCTGACAAGACACAAAGCCGACGGCCGCGGGGTGTTCACGCCGACCGCTGGCTATGATCCCGATCAGGTGGGCTTCATGCGTGATCAGGTCGACATGGACCTAGACGGCTTCCCACTTGACCATGAGTTTCTGGACGACTACGGGCAAGAGGAAGAGGACGAGTGCGACATCGACGTGGAGCCTTTGTTCAAGGATGAGCTCGCCAACCAAGCCGTCGGGCCGAAGCTGAAGCGCAAGAGCAAGCGCACGAAGGCATACACGGCGTCCGAGGACAAGCTTCTTTGCGAGTGTTGGCGAGACACTGGACAAGACCCCAAGACCGGCGCCAAACAAAAGCATTCAACTTTTTGGATTCGTGTCCACCGGGAGTTTCATGAGCGCAATAAGTTTCCTCCTTACCGAATTGTGAGCACGCGCGGGTGGGTGTCCATTTTGAAGCGATGGAGGGTGATCCAACAAGAGTGCAACAAGTTTTGTGCCACTCTTGAGAGCGTCAAGGCCCACCCCATGAGCGGCGGCAGCATGCAAGACATGGTGTGCTAGCAAGACGCCCTCTTTTGTGTCATCAAGTTTATGCTTGCAGGTTCATTTGCATACTATTTGCCAATATGCTTGCATGAAAACATTTGTAGGCATTTGAAGCTTTGGAGGCATTCAAGGTCCAACACAACGGCAAGTGCTTCAACCTCTCCCATTGCTTTAGGGTCATCAAAGACGAGGAGAAGTCCAAGGCGCAATATGCCGCCCTCAAGTCATGTGGGGGGAAGAAAGCCGTGGAGGAGGTTGGGGACGGCGAGCCGGCACGACTGCGGGAGAAGACCAACTCCAAGAAGGAGGACAAGCAGAACGCGACATCCAACGCCTTGATCGCAAGCGTGGAGGGCATGATGAACAAAAATGACTCAAGGAAGGAGGAGCGTCGGTGTTTCAAAAAGGAGCAAATGAACGCCTTCATGGAGATCCAAAGGAGGAGGCTTGAGATGGACGCGGAGAAGCAAGCCAAGATGCTTGAGATGGAAGCGGAGAAGCAAGCCAAGATGCTCGAGATCGAGGCCGCCAACGTCAAGACCAAGGCGAAAGAAGTGGCTCTCGCGAGCATGATGACCGAGGTGGAGATCATGAAGGTGGATCTCAACACCGTGTCGCCAAGGAAAAGGCCGTGGTTCGAGAAGATGCAGGCCGACATACTCAAGTTCACCGACGAGTGATCTCGTAGCCGTGAGCGCCTTCCTTTTTTGTATGCCGACTTGTGTGCTAGCATGACCACGGGGCCACGATGGCGTGGTCGAACTCAAGTCCCACCCCTTTTTGTGTGCTGGCATATGTGCCGGCCGCTGGCGAGTGCACCAGCATGAACTGTGTGGTGATATTTTTTTGAAGCCGGCAATGTATGCCGGCGCTGGCATGGTGCCGACATGAGACATGTCCGGTGGCATGATCATGGGTGCAGGCCTTTAAAAAAACGAGTGCGGACATGAAAATGGGTTGGCGTGTTGGGCACACTGCCGACCCAAATACAAAACATGACGGACGCCGAACGGGCGGCTGACCTAAATAGACAAAAAACGAACAAATGCACCGCACGTTTGGGTCGATCCGTTGAAGTTTCTCTACAAATATCTATAAAGTGTACAGACACCTAACGAAGCAAGGTGGATGTCCATTATGTGGTGTTGAGCATGGCTTTCCATGCATTAGTGACTTGCAGACATGCAAGGGCAATTTGGGAGGCAATGGGGTTGATCTGGCCACTACCAACAGATGACATGTTAATTGATAATGGCCGCGGTTGGTTATTGCATGTATTGGTAAGCTGCCAACCTGTCGTGATAAAGGTGGTGTTTGGTTCTTTAGTCCTAGAACTTTTTCTAGTCTCAACTAAAAAGTCTCTAGTCCTCAAAAAGTCCCTCCTTGTTTGTTTCTAGAGACTAACAAGTCCCTAGTCCCTTCCTAGAGGCTATTAAATGACCATGTTGCCTCTAGTATATAGAAAAATAAAAGTCAAACAATATCATGGGGTGGCGGGCCAATGGGTGCATGAAGGGGCATTGTTGGAAAAGTCCCAAAAAGACTCTCCTTAAGAGTCTTCTTCATTTAGTCCCAAATGCATAATTTAGTCCCTAAAAAGTCCCTCCCGTTTGGTAAAAAAGTCTCTAAAAGGGACTTTTTCTAGTCACTATATAAAAAAGTTCCTGAAAACAAACACCCCCAAAGTGAGACATGGTGATCATGCTTGTGCGGCGCATCTGGCAATTACATATAGTTTTGACTCATGGTAAAGATGTGCCTCCAGTGAAGGTAACGGTTGATTTTTTTAGCAAGTTACTATAATTCTTTGGGTCTTTTTTCTTTGAAAAAGGAGGCTTGTCTCCGGCCTCTGCATCGAAACGATGCATGCAGCCATCTTATTAAATAGTCTCAAAATAGTATAAAGTCATAAAAGTATTGCTCACAAGTGGAGCAAAAAGTAAAAGAAAAGCGAATGCTTAAAATCACAACCGGTATGACAATGTAAAGGACAAGCTCTCTAGACTCCTATCGTGTTATGCGACCGCCATCTGAACCGGTTGAATATAGCCCGTGCTACCATCTCCCACTGGTTTCACCCAGTAACCAAAGGTTTGATGGAGTCCGTAGGAGTGAGTAAGGACCACGTACGGATCCATGCGGTAGCTCTGAAGATGACCTGCAAGAAAGTTAAAGTATGTTATCTGTTAAAAATCATATCATTCCTGCAATTCTATATAGGCCATATAAGCGCACATATTTCAATCCGAATACGAGCCAGAGTGATATGATCAACCCCAGCTAACCACGTCCCAAATAGCGATTCTATGTTAACTAGAGCACTAATGTTAAATGCTATATGGATCGTTCTCCAAAGCAATTTCGCGAGTGGGCACTCTATGAACAAGTGTTGTATTGTTTCATCATGATCACAAAAACAACAAAGGGAACTACCTACCCACTGCCTCTTTACTAAATTATCTTTGGTGAGGATCACTTGCTTGTGTACAAACTACATAAAGATTTTAATACGCAAGGGAATCTTAACCTTCCGAATATGTAACGATATCGAGATTGGACCAGAATTAATTAGATCCATGTAAAAATATTTACCATAAACACCCCATTTCTGGCTAACTTCCAGTGCATCGAATCGGGTTGGTCGGATAATTGAACATCTATCAATCGTCGAACCAAGTGCATCCAGACATTCTATCGCTCACTAACTAAAGCACGTCTGAACTGAATATTCAAAGGTGTCGATTGAAATATTGTGCCTACGTAATCCTCCTTGCGTTGCACAATGTTATATAGGATGGGGTATTGTATGGCTAGTGTCTCCTAACCACGTATCCTCCCAAAATCTTGTTGACATCCCATTGCCAACCAAGAATTTGACTCTACGAAAGAACAAATCTTCCATTCGCATGAGTCCCTTCCAGAATGCCGAGTCAGTTGGCCTCACGGTGATCTGGGCTAGCGTTTTCGATTGTAGATAGTTATTGCGTAGTATCTGTGCCCACATACACTTCAGCTCTGTCTCTAACCTGTAAAGCCATTTACTTATAAGACATTTATTCTTAATTTCCAGGTTTTCAATACCGAGATCCCCCTGGTCTTTGGGTCGGCATAAAATATCCCATCATGCGAGACGATACTTCTTCTCACTATGTAAAAAACAGGGCTATGGTCCAGGCCGGCTCAGCCCATTAGTCCCGGTTCAGTCTAGAACCGGGACTAATGTGAGCATTGGTCCCGGTTCGTGCAGCTAAGGCATTAGTCCCGGTTCACTCGGGCCCTTTAGTCCCGGTTTAAGACATGAACCGGGACTAAATGGTGCGGTGACCTTTAGTCCCGGTTCGTGCCTCAAACTGGGACTAAAGATTAGACCTTTAGTCCCGGTTTGAGGCACGAA
>NW_021310499.1:36151-44871 GCF_002162155.2 Triticum dicoccoides
AAAAAAAAGCTTCAAACTCTAGATGAAAAGCATCAACCAGATATACAAAAAGCTGCAAGCGTTCAGTGCCATAGAGGAAAGCTACAACCGTCTACAGAAAATACTACAACCTTCGATGAAAAAAGCTTCAACCGAACGTTAGAGGAAGATTTCACCCAGGCGTTACTCAAAATGAAAAAGTTTCAATCGTTTACAGAAAAGCTTCTACCGTAGAGGGAAAAAGCTTCAACCGGCAGTGAAAAAAGCTACCACCGGCAGTCATTTCTGCTACAACCACCAGCGGTCGTCGCCGGCCACACTTTCGTCGTCTTCCTGGTTGTAGCAAAAATGGCCATTGGTTTGTAGCATTTTCCTCGTGCCGTTTGCAGAAAAACCGTGTATAAAAACTTCAACCGCGAAAAAATACCTTCGAGTGGCGCGGAAAAAGCTTCAAGCGGTGTGTGAAAATGCTTCAACCGGTTTGTGAAAAGCTTCAACCTTGGAAAAAACTTCAACGGTCATGGAAAAAAAACCTTCAACCTGGCATGGCAGTCGACGGCACAGGCGGTGTTGCATCGCCACCGAGCTACAGCCATCGCCACGCGGAGCTGCAACTAGAGAGTGCAGTTGTTGCATGGGTGGAGCTGGGGGACGAGGGCAGCGACCGGTGACAAGGACGGCCGGCGAGGGCGGCGACCGGCGACGAGGGCGCCGCGGTGGTGCTTCAAGCTCGGTCGTTTCTCTCGCGGGGGTGTGGCGGGGCGTCGGGGGCGCTCGAGGGCATTCCAAATTTCATCGCGAGGGTGGGGGAGGGGGGCGACTGCGAGAAGGACAAAGTGAGGAACAGATCTGACGGTGTTTACCGCTGAATCGGGCGGCCCGGGCTCGACCGGCCCAACCGTTCGGTCGGTGCGCCGGCGCCTAGCGTCGCCCTTTTTTGTTTGTTTGTCACATAACGTTGTACATGCATATGTGAGAATCTAGCAGCATGTGAATGATGGATATTTGACCGGTACCTACCCGACGCCGCTAGAAAAGACTTTGGATCGATGCAGCCGCGCGATATATGTTGATTGTTCCGTAATTGTGCGGGAGATCGTAATGGTCAAAGTATCCATCCGAGCAAATCTTTAGCCAGCTCGTGTATTAAATATCATTAATATCATTATTAATGATAATAAATGTCAACTTGATACCACACCCGTAGATAAACCACACCAGCGACGGCGAGATCCCAAACCCATACGCCTCGCCGCCCCATTTCCCATCCTCATCCTTGCAGGAACAAATCACCGGAGTGCGTCTTCCCAGACGCCGGTAGCCAACTGATTCGTCGCCAAAATCGTCTGTTGAGGTGAGTCTCTCTCGGAGCACGCTGCCCACCGCTTTATGATGATTTTGTTTCTCCATTTATCGTGTGCCCTCGGATCTTTCATGTCCTCCCCCTTTCTTGAAAATAATCTTTCATGTCTTCGTGTGCAGAGACGTGGTACAGCCGCCGCGTAGCTCACCATCAAGGCATCGACTGTGACTTGCCTGTCCGCCCAAGGTATAAATCCTCTCGCCCCTGCTAGCCCCACAAATCCGTCGATTGTGCACCATCCTTACTCTTCGTTTCTAGTTGTTCGGTACCGGATCTGATGGAGCACCCGCAGCCAGTCACCATGCCCGGCCATGGAGTCGAGACCGTCCTCGACGACCTTCCCGAGTCGATCGTCGTCGACGAGATCCTTGTCCGTTTGCCGGCCAGGGACATCATGCGCTGCCGCTGCGTCCGTAAGGGATGGCGCAGTGCCACCTCCGCCGACAAGTTCATGCTGGACCACCGCCGCCGCCAGCCCTTTCTCCCGGTGCTCGGTCACGCCGTGGAGCCGCAGACGGCGTCCCGCCTCTTGCTTTCCATTGACGCCGGTGCAGGCCAGCAACAGCTCTGCCCCGTGGTCCGGACATACAGCGGTAGACTCCTGGCTGCCCTTGATGGGCTCATCATCGTCTCCCATGGATCCATGAGTGTGCGAACTCCTTCGTCTCCTCCGGTAAAATTCTTCATCTGCAACCCGGTCACCCGTGAGTGTGCTCCCCTAGGGACGCCTCCAAGCCAGCATGGATTTATGCACCACATCGCAGGCTTGTATCGGCACCAACCATCCGGGGAATACCGGGTGCTTTGGGTCTCTACTCCGAGGTACTTTGACAGAGCAGACACAGCATACACCACATTTTACTACGTCGTAGCAGTGGGATCCAGTGACATAAGATGCATCGCAGAAGGTAGCATCGCACAGACAACACCCTTGGAAACGGCGTTGTGTAAGGGCCTGCCGGATTCGTCGGGTTGTCCACCAGTCCACCACCGTGGTAGCCTGCACTGGGGACTTCCCGGCCGCTCAATAGTGGTGTTCAACACAGCAGCCGAAACATTCTGGTTGATGGGTCGTCTATTCCAGCTGTACTTCCACCAGTTGTTGGAGATGGATGGCACTCTTGCTTTGTGCAGCGTCAGTCCTGAACAAATGACCGTAGATGTTTGGGTGGTACAAGACTATGGCGCCGAAACAACGGAGACCTGGTCTTTCAAGCATCAGATTAATTTGTCGGGTGTTGACGATCCAATACCACGTTCATGGGTGATGAGGTTCCCCAGGATGGTTGTGATCAATAACGGTGAGCTGCTAATCCAATTCATTCGTGGTTGTGGGCCTGTGTTGCATTGTGGCATCGTTGGCAAGTTCTTAGGATATGTGAAAAGCAAGGATGGCCAAGTAATCGGCTTGTGGATTACCAAGCATTACCTCCAGGAGAGCCTTATTCCCCTTCCACTATCCCGTGAGATGAGAGAAGAAGATAGTGCAACTCAGGGGCCTCCATTTTTTGTAGGGCTCTAAGATGCAGGTGCTTGATCTGGATTTCTGCACTACCATTGGAGTATGTATATTATGTATGAGTCATGTCTTTTATTCTTCTTAGGGCTGCTAGTAGAATTGAACATTCTGGATGGTAGAAGAGCACCACTGCCATCATCATTTGCTCTCTATTATTTTTCCTACAGCACCAAGTTCCGAACTATGAAGAATGAAGAATCTTTGCTATAGAACTACTCTATTTTGCTCTCTCATTTACTTTCAATTTGCATTTTTAAGAGCCATGAAAGTTCATGTTGCAAATTAGAAACTGGTCATTATTATCTATCTTGATTCTTGAATGACTTTATGCTGCTCCAGAATCAGTACATCAATGACTTTTTTTGATAAAGTACATTTCATTGAATTGATATATCGAGGTGATACAATCGCATCTAAAGAATGCCCAGTCTCTGCATAACTCGATGCACACAGCCAAAAAGTCCAACCGACCCAAAAAATAAAATTGTTTTATAACTTAAAAAAGATAAATTAGTCCAAGCCTATGACGTGGCAGTTCCTATCCAAAGATCACACCGCCATCCATGGGGGGAGAAAACCTCCCTGGCCGAACGCTCCAGCCGCGTAGACGCCATCATAAAAAGGTCCCTGTCCTTCGGCCTCTGCAGGATAGACCAATTACGGAGTCATCGCGTACATACATGAATAACCTGCATAGAAGATGAAACATATTTCTTTATTAAAAACCACATCATTCCTGATAAGCCACAATGCCCAGCATAAGGCAGCCGCCCCCACAAGAATATGTGCAGAAAATTGTTTATCAATACCCCTCAACCAGTTGCCGAACATGTTACGAGCACTACGTGGTGGGTATAAATTTGAAGCTACTTGAACTGTGGCCCAAACCGCCCGAGCGAACTTACACTCAAAAAATAAGTGCTTAATAGACTCGTCATGTTGGCAAAAGACACACGCCTTCACTAGTAGAAAATGGGGCTTTGGTCCAGGCCGGGTAAGCCCATTAGTCCCGGTTCAGTCCAGAACCGGGACCAATGGGTGCATTTATCCCGGTTCGTGCAGCTAAGGCATTAGTCCCGGTTCACCTGGGCCCTTTAACCCCGGTTCGTGCCACGAACCGGGACTAAAGGGTGCGATGCCCATTGGTCCCGGTTGGTGGCACCAACCGGTATTAAAGGTTAGACCTTTAGTCCCGGTTGGTGCCACCAACCGGGACTAATGGACTTTGAGGCATTAGTGCCGGTTCATGGCACGAACCGGTACTAAAGGTCCCATTTTCAAACTCCCCCCCCCCCCCTGGACCGCCTTTTCAGTTTTAGAAAAAACAAAAGAAAATGATGGAAATGTCAATAAAAATAAAATAAAATAAATTTCCCATGTGATATGTGGTCTAGTTGTTGGGAAAATTTTCAAATATGAATTTCGACTTTATTTACAAAATCTCTCTGGAATTTGTAAAATGGGCATAACTTTTGCATACGAACTCGGATTAAAAAGTTTTTATATGAAAAATCATCTACTCGAAAAGTTACATCCGATGGAGACGGCCTACGGCCTGTTTGCAAATTTGTAGAATCCTCAAATTCCAAAAGGAAAAAAAAGTAATGCTCAAATTTAAGTTTTTTTAAATTTTCAGTAAATCTGGTCAAACTATGGTCAAACTACTTATTCAAGAAGTATTAGTGTTACTAAATAATTATTCAAGAATATTAGTGTTATTAAATAATTATTTCACCTTTTTTGAATTTTGGTCAAATCTGGTCAAACTATGGTCAAACTGTGGTCAAACAATGGTCAAACTACTTATTCAAGAAATATTAGTGTTACTAAAAAATTATTGTTTTTTAGAACAATAGTTTCAAACTCAAACAGTGAAATATGTGACTTCATGCTCAAGCTAAATTCCTGAGGGTTAATAGGATTGACATCTTACTATTGTCAGGAAAACAACAAGTGCAGACTTGGAAACGAGGGAGAATAGAACCCGGAATTAAGCGTGCTCAGGCTGGAGTAGTGAGAGGATGGGTGACCGTTCGGGAAGTTAGATGATTTGGAATGATGAGGGGTGATTACAGATTAAATTGAGCAGTGATGAGGGGTGATTAGAGATTAGAGGTTAAAACAATTCAGAAATTTGAAAATAAAAAAAATCAAAAAAAATTCAAAAAAAATCAGAAAATTTCCTTTAGTACCGGTTGGTGTTACCAACCGGGACTAAAGGTGGACCGGCCACGTGGAGGGCCTTTAGTCTCGGTTCTGGATTGAACCGGGACTAAAGGGTCAGGGCATTAGTACCGACCCTTTAGTCCCGGTTCCAGAACCGGGACTAAAGGCCCTTTTTCTACCAGTGCTTGGTGCCTTGCCACTTGCGTCGTGCCAGATTATCTCTAGTTAAGATGACCCCTCTGTTTAGGAACAGAGGAATATATTCACTCTTAGAGGGATTTTTAGCTTCCATAATTTCCTGTTATCAACCGGAACATCACAATGAACCATTGCATCATACATGGATTTGACTGTAAACTTGCCATTCGGATGCAAATTCCATTAAAAGATGTCCGGTTCATCTGACAGCTGAATAGCCTCTAGACGTATGAGTAGCTCATTCCAAGCTGCAAGGCGAGGTCCTAAAAGGTCCCTACAGAAAGAAATATCAGGGTTTTCTTGTCGCAAAATTTGTTTGATGGTGACAAATTTATGTCTAACAATCCTATACAAACTCGGGTATTGCACCATGAGTGGTGTAGTCCCTAGCCAGGTGTCTTTCTAGAATCGAACCTGGGAACCGTCCCTAACCGAAAAAGTCTCAAATTGGAAAAAGAATTCCTTGGCCTTCATGACTCTAGACCAAAAATGTGAGTCACCAGGTTTCCAATGTACTTGAGAAATGGCTTTGGATTCCACGTACTTGTTACGAATGATTTCCTGCCATACTTCATTCTCAGTGAGTAGTTTATAAACCCATTTGCTGAGAAGAGCAATGTTTTTAATCTCAAGGTCCCGAATTCCAAGACCCCCTTGACTTTTAGGTCGACATAATACCGTCCACCTAGCCAATCGATATTTCTTTGATTCATTATCACACTGCCAAAAAAACTTGGATCTAAAGTAATCGAGACGCTGAAGAACCCCTTTCGGTAGATGGAAGAATGACAACATATATAAAACCATGTTGCTTAGGACGGAATTGATCAAGATCAATCGCCCCCCATATGACAAGAGTGGCTTTCCAACTGGCTAGCCGTTTCTCAAGTCTCTCTTCCACGTGCTTCCACCCAGTGAGAGTTAAACACCGATAGTGTATGGTAATACCCAGATACCGAATCGGGAACTGCCCGAGCTGGCATCCAAAAATGTTAGCATACTCAGGTGCATATTCTGCAGCATCCCCGAAGCAAAAAAGTTCTCTCTTATGAAAATTAATTTTGAGGCCAGAAAGTTCCTCAAATGCACATAAAAGCAGCTTGAGATTTCTTGCTTTATCTAGATCATGATCCAAGAAAAGTATCGTATCATCCGCATATTGTAGGATAGATAAACCCTCTTCTACCAAATGAGGAATAACGCCGCTAACCTGACCGGCCACCTTAGCCCACTCAACATGGGTAGCTAACATGTTAGCCACAATGTTAAACAAAATGGGTGATGCAGGGTCCCCTTGGCGAAGCCCCTTCCTTGTCTGAAAGTAGTTGCCAACCTCATCGTTAACTTTGATGGCCACACTACTTCTAGAAACAAAACTCTCAACCCATCGGCACCATTTTGGTGAAAACCCCTTCATGCGTAAAGTTTTCAACAGAAATGGCCATTTAACTTTATCATAGGCTTTTTCGAAATCTATTTTAAAGATCACTCCATTCAACTTTTTGCGGTGAAGCTCATGTACCATTTCATGCAGCACAACCACACCATCTAGTATGTTGTGTCCTTGCATGAATGCAGTTTGAGTGGGTTTGACGACATGGTCAGCCACCCCGTTCAACCGGTTAGTTGTGACCTTCGTAAAGATTTTGAAGCTTACATTGAGAAGGCAAATTGGTCTACATTGTTGAATATGACTGGCCTCCTTAATCTTAGGCAGTAGGATAATCTCCCCAAAGTTTAAGCGGGAAATATCAAGGTCTTCGATATGCAGTTGGTTAAACAACTGAACCAAGTCCGCCTTGATTACGTCCCAAAGTATTGATAAAACTCTGCCGGAAAACCATCCGGTCCCGGAGCCTTGTTGTGTTCCATTTGAAACACCGCAGTTCGAATTTCCTCTTCAGAAAACGGAGAGGCTAAGAATGCATTTTCCGCTTCCGAAACTTGAGGGATGTCATGAGTGATAGACTCGTCCAGCTCAAAAAGTGTTTCAGTGGAAGGGCCAAAAAGCTCTTTGTAGTATTTAGTAATAAAGTCCCTGAGCGGTGCTTCCCCCTCAATACAGCCTTCCTCCTGGTCAAGAGCAAAGATACGTTTCTTTTTATGTCTGCCATTGGCCAGCATTTGAAAGTATTTCGTATTATCATCACCTTAAACGAGCGAATCGGCCTTGCAACGTTGGTACCATTTAATCTCTTCCTCATGAAGCAGGCTTGCAATCTGCTCATTAAGATGGCTTTTTTGTTCAATCTCAGTAGCAGAAAGAGGCCTCACCTCCGCAGTTTTATCGAGGGTATCGATTAAAGTAGATATCCGCAACTTTTCTTTTTTGTAAATGCCAGCAGTGTGTTTAGCCCATGCACGAAGAAATCGGTGCAAGGCGCGAATTCAATTGTTCCATCGTTGAATGGGCGTGTTGCCGCGAGGTTGACACGCCCACACTTTCTTGACCATGTCGAGGAATCCCTCTCTAGTGAGCCATCCCAATTCAAATTTAAACGGATGACGATTAGAACTTGGGGTTGTTCCTTTAGAAAAGCAGACTTAAACTCTTCCTGAGCGGCGCCATATACAGCCACCAGGCTCCATCCTTGGGCCTCAATCCTTTCTAGTGCCCGTACTGAGGCTAGGGAATATTTATATTCCCAGTCGGTGGTAACCAGCACCCAGTCAAGTTTTTCGAAAGTTGGAACTGATCGGTTATTGGCCCAGGTATACTGACAACCAGACATACTGAGCTCCCGCAGATCTAGGCTGTCAATAACAGCATTGAATAGGAAAGGCCACCTTGTATCAAACCGGTCACTGTTTTTTTCTGCTAATATCGAAGGATATTGAAATCCCCCCATTAACATGGGATGGGAATTATCTTGGCAGGTATTAACAAGTTCCTTTAGAAAAGCAGACTTAAACTCTTCCTGAGCGGCGCCATATACAGCCACCAGGCTCCAAAGGAAGTTGTCGGACTTGTTTCGAAGGTGAAATTTAATATGATATTTCCCCTTTGACATGGACAAAAGTTCTAAGTACGTGGAATGGATGCCTAGCAAGATTCCACCGGACCTCCCAGACGGGGGTAAGACATGCCATTCATAATCATAACCACATGAAAAGTGGTCAAGATCATGTGTTGGGAAGTCTAGTTTGCCCGACGCAGTAATAGCCACAAAGTGGCCCGAAGTGCTGGAGTAGACGGGCGCGGCAACGACGAAGAAGACCGTGAGGGTTGCATGTCATCCTCCGGCTCCGCAAGTGCCCTGGATGCAGACACCCCTCCCGGCGTCGAAGGCGTAGAGGACAAAGCTCGCAGCTCCGCCATCGCCGACTCATGGTCAGCCCTGACGGACGGGGAGAAGATCACTCCCCGCCGGGTAGGTGAAGCAGGTGCCTGCGATGGTGGCGCCGAAGCCGTGCGCATAGGAACCTCCGCGTATGGCAACTCCTCAAGCTGAGTCCGCTCTTGGGCCCCCTCTTCGAGGTGAGGCGGTGCCGCCA
>NW_021310500.1:0-1002 GCF_002162155.2 Triticum dicoccoides
GGAACCCTGTTCACATCGTTTGGGGCTGTGAGCGAAACTCCGGCCGGATCTCCTCATGGATGGAACCCGAATAGGCGATAAACCTGGACTAGAGACTCGAGTGTTTAGGTAGGCCATGGCCGACACCCACGTTGGGCTTCCGCTTGAAGGTTGCCGAGTACATGTCGTGTAAACGGCGGTAAGTGGTGAGAGCGTGTGTGAAGAAGTACACCCCTGCAGGGTTAATATGATCTATTCGAATAGCCGTGTCCGCGGAAAAGGACTTCTGGGTTGCTTATATCAGTTCATAGACAAGTGAAAGTGGATACCCTAAAATACGCAAGATAAGCGTGAGTGCTATGGATGGCGTTCTCGTAGGGAGACGGGAGCGGATCCATAGTGGTGTATTGATATGGTGAATATGTGGACTCGTGTGCGCCACCTCAAAAGAGTCGCTTGCAGTCGTAGTTTAGGATAGCCACCGAGTCAAAGCTGGCTTGCTGCAGTCAAACTCCACCATCCCCTTTGTTGAAAATGATGCATATGTAGTTAGTTCTGATGTAAGTCTTGCTGGGTACATTGTACTCACGTTTGCCTATTTTATGTTTTTGCAGAGAGACTTCAGTCTCACTAGTAGTTCCACGTGGACTTCGACGTTTAGCTTGTTACCTCAGCTACGATCTTGTGCCCTCGGCAGGATCTGATCGATAGTCAGGCTTCTCAGCCTTTTTCATTTATAGATGTCTGTACTCAGACATGATAGCTTCCGCTTGTGCTTTGACTTGTATGCTCTGATTGTTGGGTCATGAGACCCATGTTTGTAATGTCTCGCTCCTCGGAGCCTATTGAATAAACTACTTGAGTCGTAGAGTCATTTTGTGATGCCATGTTGTATTGCACATATCGAGCATATTGTGTGTATGTTATTGAAATGCTTGGTATGTGTGGGATCTGACTATCTAGTTGTTTATCTTTAGTAGCCTCTCTTACCGGGAAATGTCTCCTAGTGTTTCCACCGAGCCA
>NW_021310501.1:0-1003 GCF_002162155.2 Triticum dicoccoides
AATGCACACGAACAGTACGTGTTACCTTAACCTTGCCGCTGTTGTTGAACCATTGGATGTAGTAAGGATGTGGATGTGGTCTTGTGGTGAGAGAAAGCTTCTCCACCATCTCCATGCTAGCCAAGTTGTTGCAGCTCCCTCCGTCTATTATGACGCGCACAGAACGTTCCTTCACAACTCCCTTGGTATGGAACAAATTGTGCCTCTGATTTTGCTCAGCTTGTGTGACCTGCACACTCAAAACACGTTGAGCAACTAAACATTCATACCTGTCAGCGTCTTCAGGAGCCATGTATTGCGTCTCATGATCAGAATCATCTCCACCATGTTCTTCACGTGTAATAAGAGGCAAAGTCTCCTCATCATAGTCACTAGCGGACTCATATCCACCATCCGCGGTAGCAATCATCACACGCGGAGATTTGCATTCTCTCGCATAATGACCTCCTCCCTTACAACGACGACAAATAATATCACTTGTGTGCCCTGTTGATGCCATGGAAGAAGAAGAACGTTGTGCAGGCCCCGCAGGTGCGCTCTTGGCAGATAATGGTGGTTGTGCCTGTTTTCTTGTATCACGACTGGAGGTGGCACCGGATGGAGGTGCTGGTGCAGTTGAAGTAGAAGATGCACGTGGTGTCCATGATGAAGGTCGGCCTGCAGAAAAGTTAGTTCGCCCCAATGCTTGTCGATCCTGCACTTCACGTTCAGCTTTACAAGCAAGATGGAATAAACGAGTGATATTAGTATACTCCTTATAGTCTAGAATGGTCTGAATCTCTCTATTTAATCCACCCAGAAAACGTGCAAGCATAGCTTCATTCTCCTCAACAATACCACATCTAATCATGCCAGTTTGTAATTCCTGATAATATTCTTC
Organism: Triticum dicoccoides; assembly: GCF_002162155.2. Classification (NCBI taxonomy): domain Eukaryota; kingdom Viridiplantae; phylum Streptophyta; class Magnoliopsida; order Poales; family Poaceae; genus Triticum; species Triticum dicoccoides. The sequence goes on from NW_021310501.1 coordinate 881, forward strand.
TACAGAATTTTTTCCTTGTCTTAAGCGCTGTAATTTTTGAAGCAATTCACGTTGATAATATGGTGGAACCCAACGCGTACGCATAGCAGTTTTCAAAGCGGCCCAAGTAGTTGGAATAGGATA
>NW_021310502.1:0-1852 GCF_002162155.2 Triticum dicoccoides
TCATGATCAGAATGTATAACAAATTCTTTGGGCCATAAATAATGTTGCCATGTTTCTAAAGTCCGAACAAGAGCATATAATTCTTTATCATAAGTAGAATAATTCAGACTAGGCCCACTCAATTTTTCAGAAAAGTATGCAACAGGTTTGCCATCTTGTAATAACACACCTCCTAATCCAATTCCACTAGCATCACATTCAAGCTCAAAAGTCTTATTAAAATCAGGAAGTTGGAGTAAAGGAGCATGTGTCAACTTATCTTTCAATACCGTGAAGGCTTCTTCCTGTGCGATACCCCAAACAAAAGGCACATCCTTCTTTGTAAGCTCGTTGAGAGGTGCAGCAATGGTGCTGAAATCTCTCACAAAACGCCTATAGAATCCAGCGAGGCCAAGAAAACTCCTCACTTGTGTGACCGTTTTGGGCTGCGGCCAACTCTCAATAGCTTCAATCTTGGCTTTGTCAACTTCAATTCCCTGTGGACTAGCCAAGAAAAGATACTCGGTCGGTGCAAAAGGTGCACTTCCCAAGGTTACCAAACAAACGTGCATCACGTAGAGCAATAAAAACAGCACGTAAATGTTCCAAATGTTCTTCCAAAGATCTGCTATAAATCAGTATATCATCAAAATAGACTACCACAAATCGTCCAATGAAAGCACGTAAAACTTCGTTCATTAGTGTCATGAAAGTACTAGGCGCATTAGTTAACCCAAAAGGCATGACTAACCACTCATATAATCCAAACTTAGTTTTAAATGCTGTTTTCCATTCATCTCCCAATTTCATACGAATTTGATGGTATCCACTACGCAAATCAACTTTGGAGAATATTGTAGAGCCACTCAATTCATCAAGCATATCATCTAGCCTAGGAATAGGATGACGATAACGAATAGTAATATTATTAATGCCTCTACAATCAACACACATACGTGATGTACCATCCTTTTTCGGCACTAGAATAATAGGAACAGCACAAGGACTAAGGGATTCGCGTATATAACCTTTGTCGAGAAGCTCTTGTACTTGACACATAATCTCCTTCGTCTCCTCTGGATTGGTACGGTATGGTGCACGGTTTGGCAGTGAAGCACCGGGAACTAAGTCAATTTGATGCTCAATCCCTCGAATAGGCGGTAATCCCGGTGGCACGTCTTGTGGAAAGACGTCAGCGAACTCCTGCAAAATGTTAGTGACAGCAGGAGGCAAAGAGGAAGGCACGTCCTCGAATGAAAATAATGCCTCTTTGCACACAAAAGCATAGCAAACAGATTTGCTGAAATCTAGCTCATCAATATCAGATTTGGTGGCAAATAAACATGCACTTTTCAATTTAATTTCAGAAGCAACACTAGATGGTTTATTATTAGGCTTCATTTGTTGCTCAAATTCTTTTGCCACAATCTGATTTTCACTCTGATTCGTCTCCTGTTTTGCTTTATTAGCTCTATTAATATCATCTTTCAAAATGGAATCAGGAGTCATAGGAAGCAAAGTAATATTTTTATCCTTATGAACAAGAGTATAGTGATTGTTTCTACCATGGTGTACAGAATTTTTATCAAATTGCCATGGTCTACCAAGTAATAAGGAACATGCTTGCATAGGTACCACATCACAATCAACATAATCAGCATATGTAGAGATACTAAAATGCACACGAACAGTACGTGTTACCTTAACCTTGCCGCTGTTGTTGAACCATTGGATGTAGTAAGGATGTGGATGTGGTCTTGTGGTGAGAGAAAGCTTCTCCACCATCTCCATGCTAGCCAAGTTGTTGCAGCTCCCTCCGTCTATTATGACGCGCACAGAACGTTCCTTCACAACTCCCTTGGTATGGAACAAA
>NW_021310503.1:0-1053 GCF_002162155.2 Triticum dicoccoides
AAGGTACGAAGTTAAGACTTAAAGCTCGACCACGGCAGAATAGAGAGAAAGGACGAAGGTCGTCCCCTATGCTTAAGACGTAGGCTCTTCAGTATGCTATGCTGTGTACCGCACCTGAAGTGTGCCTTGCCATGAGTCAGTCAAGGGGTACAAGAGTGATCCAAGAATGGCTCACAGGACAGCGGTCAAAGTTATCCTTAGTAACTAGTGGACTAAGGAATTTTCTCGATTATGGAGGTGGTAAAAGAGTTCGTCGTAAAGGTTACGACGATGCAAGCTTGACACCTATCCGGATAGCTCTGAGTAGAGAGACCGGATACATATAATGGAGCAATAATTTAGAATAGCTCCAAGTAGAACAGTTGTTTGGAATAGCTCCAAATAGAGCGTGGTAGCTGTATCTAGGAGATGACATAGAGATTTGTAAAGCACACACGAATCTGAAAGGTTCAGACCCGTTGACTAAAACCTCTCTCACAAGCAACATGATCAAACATAAAACTCATTGAGTGTTAATCACATAGTGATGTGAACTAGACTACTGACTCTAGTAAACTCTTGGGTATTAGTCACATGGCGATGTGACCTGTGAGTGTTAATCAAATGGCGATGTAAACTAGATTATTGACTCTAGTGCAAGTGGGAGACTGTTGGAAATATGCCCTAGAGGCAATAATAAAAGTATTATTATTATATTTCCTTGTTCATGATAATTGTCTTTTATTCATGCTATAACTGTATTATCCGGAAATCGTAATACACGTGTGAATACATAGACCACAATATGTCCCTAGTGAGCCTCTAGTTGACTAGCTAGTTGTGATCAACAGATAGTCATGGTTTCCTGGCTATGGACATTGGATGTCGTTGATAACGGGATCACATCATTAGGAGAATGATGTGATGGACAAGACCCAATCCTAAGACTAGCACAAAAGATCGTGTAGTTCATTTGCTAGAGCTTTGCCAATGTCAAGTATCTCTTCCTTCGACCATGAGAGCGTGTAACTCCTGGATACCGTAGGAGTGCTTTGGGTGTATCAAACGTCACAA
>NW_021310504.1:0-1236 GCF_002162155.2 Triticum dicoccoides
CCACAGCCCCGCAGCCCCCGCGCGCCCATGCGCCCGCTAACCCGCATCAGCCCCTCTGGGCCAATGACAAACGGGGCCCGCGCCCCAGAAAGAAAAAGGATAATAATAAATATAATTAAATACTAAATAATCAATTAATTAAGTAAATAACTAACTTAATTAATTCTGTTAAACTAATTAATTAAATTAGTTAACCTAATTAAATGTAGTTAATAAACTTAATCATTTTAGTTAGACTAACTAACCTGATTAGTTAGTCTTTGACAATGTCAACCGGGACCCGCTGGTCAGGTTGACCAGTCAACCATTGTTGACTGCTGATGTCAGCATGACATCATGCTGACGTCGTAAATCTATTTTCGAATTAAATTAAATAATTAATTAAATTCCAGAAATTAATAAAATCTTTAGAAAATCATATCTTTTAAACCGTAACTCGGATTAAATTATTTTAGACATGAAAGTTGCTCAGAACGACGAGACGAATCCGGATACGCGGTCCGTTCGTCCGCCACACCCCCCTAACCTATCGAACTCGCAACTTTCCCCCTCCGGCTCCTCTGCCCGAAAACACAAAACACCGGGACTACTTTCCCGGATGTTTTCCCCCCTTCTCCGGTATCACCTACTACCGCGTTAGGGCACACCGAACACCGCGTATTGCCTTGTTATAATTTGTGATGCTTTGTTTGCTCTGTATTCATTATTTCTTCCCCCTCTTCTCTCCGGTAGACTACGAGACCGACGCTGCTGCTGACCAGTTCGACTACGGAGTTGACGACCCCTCTCTCTTGCCAGAGCAACCAGGCAAGCCCCCCCTTTGATCACCAGATATCGCCTACTCTTCTCTATACTGCTTGCATTAGAGTAGTGTAGCATGTTACTGCTTTCCGTTAATCCTATTCTGATGCATAGCCTGTCATTGCTGCTACAGTCATTGATACCTTACCCGCAATCCTAAATGCTTAGTATAGGATGCTAGTGTTCCATCAGTGACCCTACATTCTTGTCAGTCTGCCTTGCTATACTATCGGGCCGTGATCACTTGGGAGGTGATCACGGGTATATACTATACATACATACATACTATACTGATGGTGACTAAAGTCGGGTCAGCTCATTGAGTACCCGCAAGTGATTCTGACGAGGGGGCTGAAAGGACAGGTGGCTCCATCCCGGTAGAGGTGGGCCTGGGTTCCCGACGGCCCTCGACTGTTACTTTGTGGCGGAGCGACA
>NW_021310505.1:0-1721 GCF_002162155.2 Triticum dicoccoides
TAAGATGGCTGGCGGGTGTTTGTCTCTCCCACCTTAGTTGAATCGGATTCGACAAAGGCGGTCCTTGTACAAGGTTAAATAGCAACTTGCATATCACCGTTATGGTATTGTGTAGGTAAGAATTGTTCTTGCTAGATACCCATAGCAGCCACGTAAAACATGCAACAACAAATTAGAGGACGTGTAACTTGTTTTTGCAGGGTATGTTATGATGTGATATGGCCAATGACATGATTATATATATTTGATGTATGATATGATCATGTTTGTAATATTTAATATCAACTTGCATGTCGATGAACACGGCAACTGACAGGAGCCATAGGGTTGTCTTTATTTTTGTATGACCTTCGTGTCAATCATTAAGCGCGTTTGCAATGCTTTACTTTATTGCTAAACGGTAGCAATAGTAGTAGAAGCATGGTTGGCGCGACAACCCCGATGGAGACACGATGATGGAGATCATGGTGTCATTCCAGTGACGATGGAGATCATGCCGGTGCTTTGGAGATGGAGATCAAAAAGCACGAGTTGATGGCCATATAATCTCACTTATGATTTGCATGTGATGTTAATCCTTTTATGCATCTTCTTTTTCTTAGGACGATGGTAGCATTATAAGATGATCCCTCACTAAAATTTCAAGATAAAATTGTGTCCTCCCCGAGTGTGCACCGTTGCGAAAGTTCGTCGTTTCAGAGCACCACGTGATGATCGGGTGTGATAGAATCTACATTTGCATATAACGGGTGCAAGACAGTTTTGCACGTGCGGAACACTCGGGTTAAACTTGACGAGCCTAGCATGTACAGACATGGCCTCGGAACTCAAGAGGCCGAAAGGTCGAGCATGAGTCATATAGTAGATATGGTCAACATGGAGATGTTCACCATTGACACCACCTCATCTCACATGACGATCAGACTTCGGTTGGTGAATTTGGATCATGTTACACTCGGATGACCAGAGGGGTGTCTATTTGAGTGGGAGTTTTAAGTAATTTGATTAGTTGAACTCATTTATCATGAACAATAGTCTAAGTTATCTTTGCAAATTATGTTGTAGATCAATAGCTCGCGTTTTAGTTCCCTGTTTTAATACGTTCCTATAGAAATACTAAGTTGAAAGATATTGTAAGCAATTATGCGGACTAGGTCTGTGGTATAAGGATTGTCCTCACTGCTGCACAGAAGGCTTATGTCTTTGATGCACCGCTTAGTGTGCCAACCCCTCCAGCGTCGTATGTGGATGTTGTGAACATCTGACAGACATGTTTTGATGACTACTTGATAGTTTAGTGCGCCATGCTTTACGGTTTAGAATCGGGATTGCAATGACGTTCTAAACGCCATGGAACATATGAGATGTTCCAAGAACTGAAATTGGTAATTCAGGCTCATGCCCGTGTTAAGAGGTATGAGACCTCTGACAAATTCTTTGCCTACAAAGATGGAGGAGAATTGCTCAGCCTGTGAGCATGCACTCAGAATGTATGGGTACTACAATTGCTTGAATCGAGTGGGAGTTTATCTTCCAGATAAGATAGTGATTGACAGAGTTCTCTAGTCACTATCACCAAGCTGCTAGAACTTCGTGACGAACTATGACATGAAAGGGATGGATATGATCCCGGAGCCATTCGCAGTGCTTTAGGCCGCGAAGATAGAAATCAAGAAGTATGATCAGGTGTTGATGGTTAACGAGAACACTTGTTTCAATAA
>NW_021310506.1:0-2018 GCF_002162155.2 Triticum dicoccoides
GTTGGCAGGGCTAGAGGTGAGAGTGGGTGGATATGAGTGAAATGAGAGGGGTATAGGTGGAGATGAATGGATGAGAGGGGTAGAGGTGGGCCCAAAATCTTATCCACTCGAATCTTATCCATTAGACAAAAATGCTTTCTGGACACCAGACGCCAGGGACCTTGGCGTCTGGGTGTCCATCAGACACACCAGACGGCCTGTCTGGTCACCTGCGTGAGCAAAGCACGCCAGACGCCAGGGTTCCTGGCGTCTGGGTGTCCATCAGACACACCAGACGGCCTGTCTGGTCACCTGCGTGAGCAAAGCACGCCAGACGCCAGGGTTCCTGGCGTCTGGGTGTCCATCAGACACACCAGACGGCCTGTCTGGTCACCTGCGTGAGCAAAGCACGCCAGACGCCAGGGTTCCTGGCGTCTGGGTGTGGGAGGCAGACGCCATGAACCTTGGCGTCTGGGTGTCCATCAGACACACCAGACGGCCTGTCTGGTCACCTGCGCGAGCAAAGCAAGCCAGACGCCAGGGACCCTGGCGTCTGGGTGTGGGAGGCAGACGCCATGAACCTTGGCGTCTGGTTGTCCATCAGACACACCAGACAGCCTGTCCGGTCACCTGCGCGAGCAAAGCAAGCCAGACGCCAGGGACCCTGGCGTCTGGGTGTGGGCCTGGTGTTTTTGCACACAGCTTGTTAAAGTTTTTGCTTAGCAACAACTAGCAAACACTGTTAAATATGAACAAAGCATGCTACTCTCAACTAAAAATATGAACAAAGCATATCAACTAGTCTCGAATGACGAACATAGTTTGCACATAATCTCAAATAGTCTTGAATGACAGAAATAGTTCATGACCACACAAGGTCTCGAATAATAAGTTCATACATTAAACAAAGTCTCGACAGTTCATCATCGACGCCGGTGCCTTTCCATTTGTCTACTGAGTAGTCCGGGGCCACTTTCCCTTCTTGTCACGTGCCTCGTCCTCGTCTCGTGCATCGCGAGCCCTTGCAAGTTTGCTTGCCCTCTCTTCTTGACGAGCCGCCTTCTCTTTGCGTGCCCTCTCTTGCTCACGCTTCTTGCGCTCACGAGCCTCCTTCTCACGACGCTCCCGCTCCAATCCCCGTGCATAGGACTCCTCGAATAGGCGCTGCCTCCGTAACCAATCTGCACGTTGGTCCTCTTGGATATCTTTTGGTACCTCGTGATCTATCCAAGTGAAGTACTTGCAAAGTGGAGGAGGGGACTACATATAAACCATGATTTTGTTAGACATATGAGTGACAACTTGTTGATGTTTTTTATATGTACACCTAACATACCGGTGGTATGTCATATGCGTTAGTTGGCCTTCGACGATCATGTGCATAGTTGGGACACACGAAAAACCTTCTACCTTCTGTCCATGACTTGTTGCGGTCAGTGGACACCTTCAGCTTGCAAACATCACCACACCAACATGGTGGTGTGGGCACATCCTTCTCCTTCTTCTTGTCCAAACTGGCCTCCAACCACGTCTTCGACATGTCCTCTTGGTCCGCGCACGGTGGCCTCGTCCTGGAACCGGATGAAGCCATGCCTACAAAAAGAACAATTGTTAGCACAAGACATTAAGAGAGCAAATGCATAAATGCTAGGAATTGTATGAACAAATAATATACCATTATTATTAGATCAACCATCTGGATTAAACAAATAACCGAAGGCCGATCCATTATCAACCATTCCTCTACGACCACCTCTAGCACTTGTGCTTCCTCTTCGACCACGACCACCTCTAGCACTTGTGCCTGCTCGACCACCACCTCTAGCACTTGTGCTAGCTCGACCACCACCTCTAGCACTTGTGCTCCCTCTACGAACACTAGCACCTCCAGCACTTGTGCTCCCTCTACGACCACCACTACCACCTCTGACACTCGTTCTTCCTCGACCACCACCACCGTCACCTCTTCCACCTCTTTCACCATCGGTGCCGCCTCCACGACTTGTTTTTCTTTTTTTGGTTTTCTTTTTTTTGCATGT
>NW_021310507.1:0-2033 GCF_002162155.2 Triticum dicoccoides
TAAAATGAAGAGTCTTGAGCTTTTGAGCTTGAGCCAATCCTTTGTCCTTAGTATTTTGAGGGATCCACTTTCATCATCCATGCCATGCCATTCATTGAGCTTTCCTGAAATAGTAGTCTTGGAATAGCATTAGCTCAATGAGCTATATGTTGTTATGAATTACCAAAACCACCTAGGGATAGTTGCACTTTCAATCTCCCCGTTTTTGGTAATTGATGACAACATATAGATCAAAGCTTCGACAAATGATAAATAAAATTAAATAACATCGTCGCTTTGAGAAGTATGTGATAAGCAAGAGCTCCCCCTAAATTTGTGCATAGTTTTAGATTTGCTTTGGACTGCAAATGCACAATGAATTAGGCTCATGGGTTACTCTTCCATGTCACATACACCTTGGTGGAGCGCTCAAAATAATAAACAATGAATACATGCACTCATCACCAAGCATAGTGAGTGATCACATAAGATAGATAGGATAATATCAAGCATGCATAAGTGTAGCTTATGATCAAACACATGATCATCAATGTCTCACAAGCATAGTATCTCAACCAAAAGCAAACAAAGATTGAAAAACCACCAAATAAAGCAAGAGAGAACAAAAGCAACACTCTCTCTCTCGAAGCCTATGATCTATACATTTTTCTGCCCCTTTGGCAACAAGTTACCAAAAAGTTCATAGAAAATGCATAGTGCTAGATCGACTCTCAGGCTTGATCTTCTGGTGGTGGTGTAGAGATGGCTCCTTGGACGAAGGCTTCAGTTGAAGTGGATGGAGCTGGAGGAGTTGGTGCTGGAGCTGGTTGCACTGGAACTGTAGTGGTAGTGGTTGGTGCTGAAGTTGTTGCTCTAGTGTCTGTCACTGGCACTGCAACTGACCTCTGGGCTCTGGGCACTCTGGCAAACACATTGGTGGTAGTCTTTCCCTTCCTCTCATGCATGTCATCCTGCAGCTGCTCCACAACTGACTGAATCTCAGTTACCTTGACATCTAGATCATAGAATTTTTGTTCCATGATTCTTTCCAGGCTCTCCTGGTTTTGAGTTAGGGTGGCCAACCCCTTGTCAATCCTCAGAGATGATGCTATCAAGTAACCAAACTGCACCTGTTTGGTTTTCAAGAAATATTCAGATGCCTCCTCTTGAGTTGGCATCTTGGCAGCCTTCTCCCTTTTTTCCTTCTCCTTCTTCTTCTGAGCTTGAACTGATTGTGGATCATCTTCATTCATGACAACTTCATTGTCCTCAAAGTCTGGATAAAGTGGAAAGTGTTCCTTATCCAACTGATATTTTCCTGTGCCCATCTTTGAGTTTATCAATTCTTGAATCTGAGGTGCATATCCATAGCTCCTCTTCTGATCTGCTACAGTCCTCTTGATTGTTTCAATGATCAGGCTCATGACTTTGAACTTCCGTGGCACATCAAACACATGCAACATGTTGATGGGATGCCCTCTGATCATGTTATGGTCACTAGACTTGGGCAACAAAGTGTGCCTCAGAATTCAATTTATGGTTGGCAACCCTGACAGCAGAAAGTGAACTGATCCAAACTTCTGAGTCTCTAATGCCTTGTCTGGAATTTCCTTGTACATGAGAGCCATTGAATTGTGATCCAACTTCTTATTTGCGTAAATGTCTAGGTCATCCTCATTCTCCTTGGGGGCATTGATCAGACTTGCCCATTCTTCAATAGTGGACTGGTACCTTGTACCTTCGGACATCCAAACTATTCTTCCATCTGGGTAAAAGTGTGCTGTGGAGTAGAACTGCATGATAAGCTCATCATTCCAGTTGGTGAACTTCTGTCCAACAAAATCTGCAACTCCACAAGCAACAAAGCTGTCTTGCACTCCAGGATAGTGCTGTTCATTTTCCTTGATGAATTTCCAGTCAACCCACATCATGTCACAGACTATGGGCTTCTTGTCCAACAGAATTGTTTCATAGAAGTCCTGCTGTTCCTTTGTGTGGAACATGTAGTCAACAACAGTTCTTCTTCTTGAAGCATATGGATCTTCCATTCTCCA
>NW_021310508.1:0-2033 GCF_002162155.2 Triticum dicoccoides
TAAAATGAAGAGTCTTGAGCTTTTGAGCTTGAGCCAATCCTTTGTCCTTAGTATTTTGAGGGATCCACTTTCATCATCCATGCCATGCCATTCATTGAGCTTTCCTGAAATAGTAGTCTTGGAATAGCATTAGCTCAATGAGCTATATGTTGTTATGAATTACCAAAACCACCTAGGGATAGTTGCACTTTCAATCTCCCCGTTTTTGGTAATTGATGACAACATATAGATCAAAGCTTCGACAAATGATAAATAAAATTAAATAACATCGTCGCTTTGAGAAGTATGTGATAAGCAAGAGCTCCCCCTAAATTTGTGCATAGTTTTAGATTTGCTTTGGACTGCAAATGCACAATGAATTAGGCTCATGGGTTACTCTTCCATGTCACATACACCTTGGTGGAGCGCTCAAAATAATAAACAATGAATACATGCACTCATCACCAAGCATAGTGAGTGATCACATAAGATAGATAGGATAATATCAAGCATGCATAAGTGTAGCTTATGATCAAACACATGATCATCAATGTCTCACAAGCATAGTATCTCAACCAAAAGCAAACAAAGATTGAAAAACCACCAAATAAAGCAAGAGAGAACAAAAGCAACACTCTCTCTCTCGAAGCCTATGATCTATACATTTTTCTGCCCCTTTGGCAACAAGTTACCAAAAAGTTCATAGAAAATGCATAGTGCTAGATCGACTCTCAGGCTTGATCTTCTGGTGGTGGTGTAGAGATGGCTCCTTGGACGAAGGCTTCAGTTGAAGTGGATGGAGCTGGAGGAGTTGGTGCTGGAGCTGGTTGCACTGGAACTGTAGGGGTAGTGGTTGGTGCTGAAGTTGTTGCTCTAGTGTCTGTCACTGGCACTGCAACTGACCTCTGGGCTCTGGGCACTCTGGCAAACACATTGGTGGTAGTCTTTCCCTTCCTCTCATGCATGTCATCCTGCAGCTGCTCCACAACTGACTGAATCTCAGTTACCTTGACATCTAGATCATAGAATTTTTGTTCCATGATTCTTTCCAGGCTCTCCTGGTTTTGAGTTAGGGTGGCCAACCCCTTGTCAATCCTCAGAGATGATGCTATCAAGTAACCAAACTGCACCTGTTTGGTTTTCAAGAAATATTCAGATGCCTCCTCTTGAGTTGGCATCTTGGCAGCCTTCTCCCTTTTTGCCTTCTCCTTCTTCTTCTGAGCTTGAACTGATTGTGGATCATCTTCATTCATGACAACTTCATTGTCCTCAAAGTCTGGATAAAGTGGAAAGTGTTCCTTATCCAACTGATATTTTCCTGTGCCCATCTTTGAGTTTATCAATTCTTGAATCTGAGGTGCATATCCATAGCTCCTCTTCTGATCTGCTACAGTCCTCTTGATTGTTTCAATGATCAGGCTCATGACTTTGAACTTCCGTGGCACATCAAACACATGCAACATGTTGATGGGATGCCCTCTGATCATGTTATGGTCACTAGACTTGGGCAACAAAGTGTGCCTCAGAATTCAATTTATGGTTGGCAACCCTGACAGCAGAAAGTGAACTGATCCAAACTTCTGAGTCTCTAATGCCTTGTCTGGAATTTCCTTGTACATGAGAGCCATTGAATTGTGATCCAACTTCTTATTTGCGTAAATGTCTAGGTCATCCTCATTCTCCTTGGGGGCATTGATCAGACTTGCCCATTCTTCAATAGTGGACTGGTACCTTGTACCTTCGGACATCCAAACTATTCTTCCATCTGGGTAAAAGTGTGCTGTGGAGTAGAACTGCATGATAAGCTCATCATTCCAGTTGGTGAACTTCTGTCCAACAAAATCTGCAACTCCACAAGCAACAAAGCTGTCTTGCACTCCAGGATAGTGCTGTTCATTTTCCTTGATGAATTTCCAGTCAACCCACATCATGTCACAGACTATGGGCTTCTTGTCCAACAGAATTGTTTCATAGAAGTCCTGCTGTTCCTTTGTGTGGAACATGTAGTCAACAACAGTTCTTCTTCTTGAAGCATATGGATCTTCCATTCTCCA
>NW_021310509.1:0-1697 GCF_002162155.2 Triticum dicoccoides
TCACCGTTTTGAGTTCCCAGGCGATTTCCATAGTTATTGAACCCCAAGGTGTGCTTACATGTCGGTTATCAACACTGGCAGTTTTGGCCGATTCTGGCCCGTTTCATGGACTATTACTAACTGTTTTGCGGTCCCGTAGTGATTTCCACGATTAACGAACCCTGGGGTGCGTCTACGTGTCAGTCATCAACACTGGCAGTTTTGGCCAATTCTGGCCCGTTTCATGGACTATTACTCACTGTTTTTCGGTCCCGGAGTGATTTCCACGATTAACGAACCCTGGGGTGCGTTTACGTGTCGGTCATCAACACTCGCAGTTTTGGCTGATTCTGGCCCGTTTCTTGGATTATTACTCACTGTTTTGAGGTCTTGAAGCAATTTCCATAGTTATTGAACCCCAAGGTGCACTTATATGTTGGTCATCAACATTGGGAGTTTTGGCCGATTATGGCCCATTTCATGGACTATTACTCACTGTTTTGGGGTCGCGGAGTGATTTCCATGATTAACAAACCTTGGGTGCGTTTACGTGTCGGTCATCAACACTCGCAGTTCTGGCCGATTCTGGCCTGTTTCTTGGACTATTACTCACTGTTTTGTAGTCTCGGGGTGATTTCCACGATTAACGAACCCTAGGTGTGTTTACGTGTCGGTCATCAACACTCACAGGTTTGGCCAATTCTGGCCCGTTTATTGGATTATTACTCACTGTTTTGAGGCCCCAAAGCAATTTCCATGCTTATTGAACACCAAGATGCGCTTACATGTCCGTCATCAACACTGGCAGTTTGGGACGATTCTGGCCCATTTCATGGACTATTACTCATTGTTTTGGGTCATGGAGTGATTTCCATGATTAATGAACCCTGGGGTGCATTTATGTGTCGGTCATCAACACTCACAGTTTTGGCCGATTCTGGCCCGTTTCTTGGATTATTAGTCACCGTTTTGAGTTCCCAGGCGATTTCCATAGTTATTGAACCCCAAGGTGTGCTTACATGTCGGTTATCAACACTGGCAGTTTTGGCCGATTCTGGCCTGTTTCATGGACTATTACTAACTGTTTTGCGGTCCCATAGTGATTTCCACGATTAACGAACCCTGGGGTGCGTCTACGTGTCAGTCATCAACACTGGCAGTTTTGGCCAATTCTGGCCCGTTTCATGGACTATTACTCACTGTTTTTCGGTCCCGGAGTGATTTCCACGATTAACGAACCCTGGGGTGCGTTTACGTGTCGGTCATCAACACTCGCAGTTTTGGCTGATTCTGGCCCGTTTCTTGGATTATTACTCACTGTGTTGAGGTCTTGAAACAATTTCCATAGTTATTGAACCCCAAGGTGCACTTATATGTTGGTCATCAACATTGGCAGTTTTGGCCGATTATGGCCCATTTCATGGAGTATTACTCATTGTTTTGGGGTCGCGGAGTGATTTCCATGATTAACGAACCCTGGGTGCGTTTACGTGTCGGACATCAACACAGGCAGTTTTGGCCGATTCTGGCCTGTTTCATGGACTACTACTCACACTTTTGCGGTCCCGGAGTGATTTCCATGATTAACGAACCCTGGGGTGAGTTTACGTGTCGGTCATCAACACTGGCAGTTTTCGCCGATTGTTGCCCGTTTCATGGACTATTACTCACTGTTTTGTGGTCCCGGAGTGATTTCCACGATTAACGAACCCTGCGGT
>NW_021310509.1:1864-2475 GCF_002162155.2 Triticum dicoccoides
GTGTGATTTCCACGATTAACGAACCCTAGGTGCATTTACGTGTCAGTCATCAACACTTGCAGTTTTGCCGATTCTGGCCCGTTTCTTGGATTACTACTCACTGTTTTGAGGTCCCGAAGCAATTTCCAAATCGTTTTGAACCCCAAGGTGCGCTTACATGTCAGTCATCAACACTGGCAGTTTTGGCCGATTCTGGACCGTTTCATGGACTATTACTCACTGTTTTGCGGTCCCGGAGTGATTTCCACGATGAAAGAACCCTAGGTGCGTTTACGTGTCGGTCATCAACACTCACAGTTTTGGATGATTATGGCCCGTTTATTGGATTATTACTCACTATTTTGAGGTCCCGAAGCGATTTCCATAGTTATTGAACCCCAAGATGCGCTTACATGTCCGTCATAAACACTGGAAGTTTTCGACGATTCTAGCCCATTTCATGGACTATTACTCACTGTTTTGGGTCATGGAGTGATTTCCATGATTAATGAACCCTGGGGTGCATTTATGTGTTGGTCATCAACACTCACAGTTTTGGCCGATTCTGGCCTGTTTCTTGGATTATTACTCATCGTTTTGAGTTCCCAAGCGATTTCCACAGTTACTGAACC
>NW_021310509.1:2635-4428 GCF_002162155.2 Triticum dicoccoides
ATGTGTCGGTCATCAACACAGGCAGTTTTGGCCGATTCTGGCCCGTTTCATGGACTATTACTCACTGTTTTGTGGTTCCAGAGTGATTTCCACGATTAACGAACCCTGTGGTGCGTTTACGTGTCGGTCATCAACACTCGCAGTTTTGGCCGATTCTCGCTAGTTTTATGGACTATTACTCACTGTTTCGCAGTCCGAGAGTGATTTCCACGATTAACGAACCCTGGGTGCGTTTACGTGTCGGTCATCAACACTCGCAGTTTTGGCCGATTCTGGCCTGTTTCTTGGACTATTACTCACTGTTTTGTAGTCTCGGGGTGATTTCTACGATTAACGAACCCTAGGTGTGTTTACGTGTCGGTCATCAACACTCACAGTTTTGGCCAATTCTGGCCCATTTATTGGATTATTACTCACTGTTTTGAGGTCCCAAAGTGATTTCCATGCTTATTGAACCCCAAGATGCGCTTACATGTCCGTCATCAACACTGGCAGTTTGGGACGATTCTGGCCCATTTCATAGACTATTACTCATTGTTTTGGGTCATGGAGTGATTTCATGATTAATGAACCCTGGGGTGCATTTATGTGTCGGTCATCAACACTCACAGTTTTGGCCGATTCTGGCCCGTTTCTTGGATTATTAGTCACCGTTTTGAGTTCCCAGGCGATTTCCATAGTTATTGAACCCCAAGGTGTGCTTACATGTCGGTTATCAACACTGGCAGTTTTGGCCGATTCTGGCCCGTTCCATGGACTATTACTAACTGTTTTGCGGTCCCGTAGTGATTTCCACAATTAACGAACCCTGGGGTGCGTCTATGTGTCAGTCATCAACACTCGCAGTTTTGGCCGATTCTGGCCCGTTCCATGGACTATTACTAACTGTTTTTCGGTCCCGGAGTGATTTCCATGATTAACGAACCCTGGGCTGCGTTTACGTGTCGGTCATCAACACTCGCAGTTTTGGCTGATTCTGGCCCGTTTCTTGGATTATTACTCACTGTTTTGAGGTCTTGAAGCAATTTCCATAGTTATTGAACCCCAAGGTGCACTTATATGTTGGTCATCAACATTGGCAGTTTTGGCCGATTTTGGCCCATTTCATGGACTATTACTCACTGTTTTGGGGTCGCGGAGTGATTTCCATGATTAACGAACCTTGGGTGCGTTTACGTGTCGGTCATCAACACTCGCAGTTTTGGCCGATTCTGGCCTGTTTCTTGGACTATTACTCACTGTTTTGTAGTCTCGGGGTGATTTCCACGATTAACGAACCCTAGGTGTGTTTACGTGTCGGTCATCAACACTCATAGTTTTGGCTAATTCTGGCCCGTTTATTGGATTATTACTCACTGTTTTGAGTTCCCAAAGCGATTTCCATGCTTATTGAACCCCAAGATGCGCTTACATGTCCGTCATCAACACTGGCAGTTTGGGACGATTCTGGCCCATTTCATGGACTATTACTCATTGTTTTGGGTCATGGAGTGATTTCCATGATTAATGAACCCTGGGGTGCATTTATGTGTCGGTCATCAACACTCACAGTTTTGGCCGATTCTGGCCCGTTTCTTGGATTATTAGTCACCGTTTTGAGTTCCCAGGCGATTTCCATAGTTATTGAACCCCAAGGTGTGCTTACATGTCGGTTATCAACACTGGCAGTTTTGGCCGATTCTGGCCCGTTCCATGGACTATTACTAACTGTTTTGCGGTCCCGTAGTGATTTCCACAATTAACGAACCCTGGGGTGCGTCTATGTGTCAGTCATCAACACTCGCAGTTTTGGC
>NW_021310509.1:6027-6605 GCF_002162155.2 Triticum dicoccoides
GACGATTCTAGCCCATTTCATGGACTATTACTCACTGTTTTGGGTCATGGAGTGATTTCCATGATTAATGAACCCTGGGGTGCATTTATGTGTTGGTCATCAACACTCACAGTTTTGGCCGATTCTGGCCTGTTTCTTGGATTATTACTCATCGTTTTGAGTTCCCAAGCGATTTCCACAGTTACTGAACCCTAAGGTGTGCTTACATGTTGGTCATCAACCCTGGCAGTTTTGGCCGATTCTGGCCTGCTTCATGGACTATTAGTAACTGTTTTGCGGTCCCGTAGTGATTTCCACGATTAACGAACCCTGGGGTGCGTTTATGTGTCGGTCATCAACACAGGCAGTTTTGGCCGATTCTGGCCCGTTTCATGGACTATTACTCACTGTTTTGTGGTTCCAGAGTGATTTCCACGATTAACGAACCCTGTGGTGCGTTTACGTGTCGGTCATCAACACTCGCAGTTTTGGCCGATTCTCGCTAGTTTTATGGACTATTACTCACTGTTTCGCGGTCCGAGAGTGATTTCCACGATTAACGAACCCTGGGTGCGTTTACGTGTCGGTCATCAACACTC
>NW_021310509.1:7196-7946 GCF_002162155.2 Triticum dicoccoides
TCATGGACTATTACTCACTGTTTTGCGGTCCCGGAGTGATTTCCACGATGAAAGAACCCTAGGTGCGTTTACATGTCGGTCATCAACACTCACAGTTTTGGCCGATTCTGGCCCGTTTATTGGATTATTACTCACTATTTTGAGGTCCCGAAGCGATTTCCATAGTTATTGAACCCCAAGATGCGCTTACATGTCCGTCATAAACACTGGCAGTTTTGGACGATTCTAGCCCATTTCATGGACTATTACTCCCTATTTTGGGTGATGGAGTGATTTCCATGATTAATGAACCCTGGGGTGCATTTATGTGTTGGTCATCAACACTCACAGTTTTGGCCGATTCTGGCCCGTTTCTTGGATTATTACTCATCGTTTTGAGTTCCCAAGCGATTTCCACAGTTACTGAACCCCAAGGTGTGCTTACATGTTGGTCATCAACCCTGGCAGTTTTGGCCGATTCTGGCATGTTTCATGGACTATTAGTAACTGTTTTGCGGTCCCGTAGTGATTACCACGATTAACGAACCCTAGGGTGCGTTTATGTGTCGGTCATCAACACAGGCAGTTTTGGCCGATTCTGGCCCGTTTCATGGACTACTACTCACTGTTTTGCGGTCCCGGAGTGATTTCCATGATTAACGAACCCTGGGGTGAGTTTACGTGTCGGTCATCAACACTGGCAGTTTTGGCCGATTCTGGCCTGTTTCATGGACTATTAGTAACTGTTTTGCGGTCCCGTAGTGATTACCA
>NW_021310509.1:7991-9253 GCF_002162155.2 Triticum dicoccoides
GGTCCCGGAGTGATTTCCACGATTAACGAACCCTAGGGTGCGTTTACGTGTCGGTGATCAACACTCGCAGTTTTGGCCGATTCTGGCCCTTTTCTTGGATTATTACTCACTGTTTTGAGGTCCTGAAGCAATTTCCATAGTTATTGAACCCCAAGGTGCACTTATATGTTGGTCATCAACATTGGCAGTTTTGGCCGATTATGGCCCATTTCATGGAGTATTACTCATTGTTTTGGGGTCGCGGAGTGATTTCCATGATTAACGAACCCTGGGTGCGTTTACGTGTCGGTCATCAAGACAGGCAGTTTTGGCCGATTCTGGCCTGTTTCATGGACTACTACTCACAGTTTTGCGGTCCCGGAGTGATTTCCATGATTAACGAACCCTGGGGTGAGTTTACGTGTCGGTCATCAACACTGGCAGTTTTCGCCGATTGTTGCCCGTTTCATGGACTATTACTCACTGTTTTGTGGTCCCGGAGTGATTTCCACGATTAACGAACCCTGCGGTGCGTTTACGTGTCGGTCATCAACACTCGCAGTTTTGGCCGATTCTGGCAAGTTTCATGGACTATTACTCACTGTTTCGCGGTCCCGGTGTGATTTCCACGATTAACGAACCCTAGGTGCATTTACCTGTCAGTCATCAACACTTGCAGTTTTGCCGATTCTGGCCCGTTTCTTGGATTACTACTCACTGTTTTGAGGTCCCGAAGCAACTTCCAAATCGTTTTGAACCCCAAGGTGCGCTTACATGTCAGTCATCAACACTGGCAGTTTTGGCCGATTCTGGACCGTTTCATGGACTATTACTCACTGTTTTGCGGTCCCGGAGTGATTTCCACGATGAAAGAACCCTAGGTGCGTTTACATGTCGGTCATCAACACTCACAGTTTTGGCCGATTCTGGCCCGTTTATTGGATTATTACTCACTATTTTGAGGTCCCGAAGCGATTTCCATAGTTATTGAACCCCAAGATGCGCTTACATGTCCGTCATAAACACTGGCAGTTTTGGACGATTCTAGCCCATTTCATGGACTATTACTCCCTATTTTGGGTGATGGAGTGATTTCCATGATTAATGAACCCTGGGGTGCATTTATGTGTTGGTCATCAACACTCACAGTTTTGGCCGATTCTGGCCCGTTTCTTGGATTATTACTCATCGTTTTGAGTTCCCAAGCGATTTCCACAGTTACTGAACCCCAAGGTGTGCTTACATGTTGGTCATCAACCCTGGCAGTTTTGGCCGATTCTGGC
>NW_021310509.1:13884-15938 GCF_002162155.2 Triticum dicoccoides
GTGTGATTTCCACGATTAACGAACCCTAGGTGCATTTACGTGTCAGTCATCAACACTTGCAGTTTTGCCGATTCTGGCCCGTTTCTTGGATTACTACTCACTGTTTTGAGGTCCCGAAGCAATTTCCAAATCGTTTTGAACCCCAAGGTGCGCTTACATGTCAGTCATCAACACTGGCAGTTTTGGCCGATTCTGGACCGTTTCATGGACTATTACTCACTGTTTTGCGGTCCCGGAGTGATTTCCACGATGAAAGAACCCTAGGTGTGTTTACATGTCGGTCATCAACACTCACAGTTTTGGCCGATTCTGGCCCGTTTATTGGATTATTACTCACTATTTTGAGGTCCCGAAGCGATTTCCATAGTTATTGAACCCCAAGATGCGCTTACATGTCCGTCATAAACACTGGCAGTTTTGGACGATTCTAGCCCATTTCATGGACTATTACTCACTATTTTGGGTGATGGAGTGATTTCCATGATTAATGAACCCTGGGGTGCATTTATGTGTTGGTCATAAACACTCATAGTTTTGGCCGATTCTGGCCCGTTTCTTGGATTATTACTCATCGTTTTGAGTTCCCAAGCGATTTCCACAGTTACTGAACCCCAAGGTGTGCTTACATGTTGGTCATCAACCCTGGCAGTTTTGGCCGATTCTGGCCTGTTTCATGGACTATTAGTAACTGTTTTGCGGTCCCGTAGTGATTACCACGATTAACGAACCCTAGGGTGCGTTTATGTGTCGGTCATCAACACAGGCAGTTTTGGCCGATTCTGGCCCGTTTCATGGACTATTACTCACTGTTTTGTGGTTCCGGAGTGATTTCCACGATTAACGAACCCTGTGGTGCGTTTACGTGTCGGTCATCAACACTCGCAGTTTTGGCCGATTCTCGCTAGTTTTATGGACTATTACTCACTGTTTCGCGGTCCGAGAGTGATTTCCACAATTAACGAACCCTGGGTGCGTTTACGTGTCGGTCATCAACACTCGCAGTTTTGGCCGATTCTGGCCTGTTTCTTGGACTATTACTCACTGTTTTGTAGTCTCGGGTGATTTCCACGATTAACGAACCCTAGGTGTGTTTACGTGTCGGTCATCAACACTCAGAGTTTTGGCCAATTCTGGCCTGTTTATTGGATTATTACTCACTGTTTTGAGGTCCCAAAGCGATTTCCATGCTTATTGAACACCAAGATGCGCTTACATGTCCGTCATCAACACTGGCAGTTTGGGATGATTCTGGCCCATTTCATGGAATATTACTCATTGTTTTGGGTCATGGTGTGATTTCCATGATTAATGAACCCTGGGGTGCATTTATGTGTCGGTCATCAACACTCATAGTTTTGGCCGATTCTGGCCCGTTTCTTGGATTATTAGTCACCGTTTTGAGTTCCCAGGCGATTTCCATAGTTATTGAACCCCAAGGTGTGCTTACATGTCGGTTATCAACACTGGCAATTTTGGCCGATTCTGGCCCGTTTCATGGACTATTACTAACTGTTTTGCGGTCCCGTAGTGATTTCCACGATTAACGAACCCTGGGGTGCGTCTACGTGTCAGTCATCAACACTGGCAGTTTTGGCCAATTCTGGCCCGTTTCATGGACTATTACTCACTGTTTTTCGGTCCCGGAGTGATTTCCACGATTAACGAACCCTGGGTGCGTTTACGTGTCGGTCATCAACACTCGCAGTTTTGGCTGATTCTGGCCCGTTTCTTGGATTATTACTCACTGTTTTGAGGTCCTGAAGCAATTTCCATAGTTATTGAACCCCAATGTGCACTTATATGTTGGTCATCAACATTGGCAATTTTGGCCGATTATGGCCCATTTCATGGAGTATTACTCATTGTTTTGGGGTCGCGGAGTGATTTCCATGATTAACGAACCCTGGGTGCGTTTACGTGTCGGTCATCAAGACAGGCAGTTTTGGCCGATTCTTGCCTGTTTCATGGACTACTACTCACAGTTTTGCGGTCCCGGAGTGATTTCCATGATTAACGAACCCTGGGGTGAGTTTACGTGTCGGTCATCAACACTG
>NW_021310509.1:16862-18385 GCF_002162155.2 Triticum dicoccoides
GTTTACATGTCGGTCATCAACACTCACAGTTTTGGCCGATTCTGGCCCGTTTATTGGATTATTACTCACTATTTTGAGGTCCCGAAGCGATTTCCATAGTTATTGAACCCCAAGATGCGCTTACATGTCCGTCATAAACACTGGCAGTTTTGGACGATTCTAGCCCATTTCATGGACTATTACTCACTATTTTGGGTGATGGAGTGATTTCCATGATTAATGAACCCTGGGGTGCATTTATGTGTTGGTCATCAACACTCACAGTTTTGGCCGATTCTGGCCCGTTTCTTGGATTATTACTCATCGTTTTGAGTTCCCAAGCGATTTCCACAGTTACTGAACCCCAAGGTGTGCTTACATGTTGGTCATCAACCCTGGCAATTTTGGCCGATTCTGGCCTGTTTCATGGACTATTAGTAACTGTTTTGCGGTCCCGTAGTGATTACCACGATTAACGAACCCTAGGGTGCGTTTATGTGTCGGTCATCAACACAGGCAGTTTTGGCCGATTCTGGCCCATTTCATGGACTATTACTCACTGTTTTGTGGTTCCGGAGTGATTTCCACGATTAACAAACCCTGTGGTGCGTTTACGTGTCGGTCATCAACACTGGCAGTTTTCGCCGATTGTTGCCCGTTTCATGGACTATTACTCACTGTTTTGTGGTCCCGGAGTGATTTCCACGATTAACGAACCCTGCGGTGCGTTTACGTGTCGGTCATCAACACTCGCAGTTTTGGCCGATTCTGGCAAGTTTCATGGACTATTACTCACTGTTTCGCGGTCCCGGTGTGATTTCCACGATTAACGAACCCTAGGTGCATTTACGTGTCAGTCATCAACACTTGCAGTTTTGCCGATTCTGGCCCGTTTCTTGGATTACTACTCACTGTTTTGAGGTCCCGAAGCAATTTCCAAATCGTTTTGAACCCCAAGGTGCGCTTACAAGTCAGTCATCAACACTGGCAGTTTTGGCCGATTCTGGACCGTTTCATGGACTATTACTCACTGTTTTGCGGTCCCGGAGTGATTTCCACGATGAAAGAACCCTAGGTGCGTTTACATGTCGTTCATCAACACTCACAGTTTTGGCCGATTCTGGCCCGTTTATTGGATTATTACTCACTATTTTGAGGTCCCGAAGCGATTTCCATAGTTATTGAACCCCAAGATGCGCTTACATGTCCGTCATAACACTGGCAGTTCTGGACGATTCTAGCCCATTTCATGGACTATTACTCACTATTTTGGGTCATGGAGTGATTTCCATGATTAATGAACCCTGGGGTGCATTTATGTGTTGGTCATCAACACTCACAGTTTTGGTCGATTCTGGCCCGTTTCTTGGATTATTACTCATCGTTTTGAGTTCCCAAGCGATTTCCACAGTTACTGAACCCCAAGGTGTGCTTACATGTTGGTCATCAACCCTGGCAGTTTTGGCCGATTCTGGCCTGTTTCATGGACTATTAGTAACTGTTTTGCGGTCCCGTAGTGATTTCCACGATTAACGAACCCTGGG
>NW_021310509.1:24863-26466 GCF_002162155.2 Triticum dicoccoides
GGACTATTACTCACTGTTTCGCGGTCCCTGTGTGATTTCCACGATTAACGAACCCTAGGTGCATTTACGTGTCAGTCATCAACACTTGCAGTTTTGCCGATTCTGGCCCGTTTCTTGGATTACTACTCACTGTTTTGAGGTCCCGAAGCAATTTCCAAATCGTTTTGAACCCCAAGGTGCGCTTACATGTCCGTCATCAACACTGGCAGTTTTGGCCGATTCTGGACCATTTCATGGACTATTACTCACTGTTTTGCGGTCCCGGAGTGATTTCCACGATGAAAGAACCCTAGGTGCGTTTACATGTCGGTCATCAACACTCACAGTTTTGGCCGATTCTGGCCCGTTTATTGGATTATTACTCACTATTTTGAGGTCCCGAAGCGATTTCCATAGTTATTGAACCCCAAGATGCGCTTACATGTCCGTCATAACACTGGCAGTTCTGGACGATTCTAGCCCATTTCATGGACTATTACTCACTGTTTTGGGTCATGGAGTGATTTCCATGATTAATGAACCCTGGGGTGCATTTATGTGTTGGTCATCAACACTCACAGTTTTGGTCGATTCTGGCCCGTTTCTTGGATTATTACTCATTGTTTTGAGTTCCCAAGCGATTTCCACAGTTACTGAACCCCAAGGTGTGCTTACATGTTGGTCATCAACCCTGGCAGTTTTGGCCGATTCTGGCCTGTTTCATGGACTATTAGTAACTGTTTTGCGGTCCCGTAGTGATTTCCACGATTAACGAACCCTGGGTGCGTTTATGTGTCGGTCATCAACACAGGCAGTTTTCGCCGATTCTGGCCCGTTTCATGGACTATTACTCACTGTTTTGTGGTTCCGAAGTGATTTCCACGATTAACGAACCCTGTGGTGCGTTTACGTGTCGGTCATCAACACTCGCAGTTTTGGCTGATTCTCGCTAGTTTTATGGACTATTACTCAGTGTTTCGCGGTCCGAGAGTGATTTCCACGATTAACGAACCCTGGGTGCGTTTACGTGTCGGTCATCAACACTCGCAGTTTTGGCCGATTCTGGCCTGTTTCTTGGACTATTACTCACTGTTTTGTAGTCTCAGGGTGATTTCCACGATTAACGAACCCTAGGTGTGTTTACGTGTCGGTCATCAACACTTAGAGTTTTGGCCAATTCTGGCCCGTTTATTGGATTATTACTCACTGTTTTGAGGTCCCAAAGCGATTTCCATGCTTATTGAACACCAAGATGCGCTTACATGTCCGTCATCAACACTGACAGTTTGGGACGATTCTGGCCCATTTCATGGAATATTACTCATTGTTTTGGGTCATGGAGTGATTTCCATGATTAATGAACCCTGGGGTGCATTTATGTGTCGGTCATCAACACTCATAGTTTTGGCCGATTCTGGCCCGTTTCTTGGATTATTAGTCACCGTTTTGAGTTCCGAGGCGATTTCCATAGTTATTGAACCCCAAGGTGTGCTTACATGTCGGTTATCAACACTGGCAATTTTGGCCGATTCTGGCCCGTTTCATGGACTATTACTAACTGTTTTGCGGTCCCGTAGTGATTTCCACGATTAACGAACCCTGGGGTGCGTCTACGTGTCAGTCA
>NW_021310510.1:0-1446 GCF_002162155.2 Triticum dicoccoides
GTTGTCTTTTTTAGATGCTTACTCCGGGTACCACCAGATCCGTCTGTACGGGCCCGATGAGGTAAAAACAGCTTTCATCACTCCATTCGGGTGCTTCTGCTATATCACCATGCCATTCGGCCTCAAGAATGCCGGAGCCACATTTATGCGAATGATTCAGAAGTGTCTACTCACCCAAATCAGTCGGAATGTGGAAGCTTATATGGATGATATTGTTGTCAAGTCACGAAAAGGTTCCGACCTGCTCGCTGACCTCGCCGAAACATTTGCCAACCTCAGAAGGTATGATATCAAGCTCAATCCATCAAAGTGCACATTTGGAGTTCCTGGTGGCAAGTTACTCGGTTTTCTCGTTTCCGAACGGGGAATCGACGCTAACCCAGAGAAGATTGGCACTATTCTCCGAATGAAACGCCCTGTGCGAGTGCACGATGTCCGGAAGCTTACTGGATGCTTGGCCGCATTAAGTCGATTCATCTCACGACTCGGTGAAAAGGCACTGCCTCTTTACCGACTGATGAAGAAGGCTGACAAGTTTGAGTGGACTCCAGAAGCTGATGCAGCGTTTGCCGAGCTAAAAGCTCTGCTCTCCACCCAGCCGGTGCTTGCTGCTCCAATCAGCAAAGAGCCTCTGTTGCTCTACATCGCATCCACAGGACAAGTCGTCAGTACTGTGCTAACGGTCGAGCGGGAAGAAGAAGGAAAAGCTCTCAAAGTTCAGCGCCCAGTGTATTATTTGTCTGAAGTCTTGACTCCATCCAAGCAGAGATATCCTCATTATCAGAAGCTTGTGTATGGAATATACATGACCACAAAGAAGGTTGCTCATTATTTCTCTGACCATTCCATCACAGTCGTCAGCGACGCTCCACTATCAGAGATTTTGCACAACAGAGACGCAACTGGTCGAGTGGCCAAATGGGCGATTGAACTTCTTCCCCTTGATATCAAGTTTGAGGCAAAGAAAGTCATTAAGTCCCAGGCAATAGCAGATTTCCTCGCCGAGTGGATTGAACAACAGCAGCCGACTGAAGTTCACTCGGAGCATTGGACCATGTTTTTCGATGGCTCTAAGATGTTGAATGGTTCCGGTGCTGGGGTTGTCCTGGTTTCCCCCAGAGGAGATAAGCTCAGATATGTGCTCCAGATTCACTTTGATTCCTCCAACAATGAGGCAGAATATGAGGCCCTCCTATATGGGTTGCGCATGGCCATTTCACTCGGCGTCCGTCGCCTAATGGTCTATGGCGACTCGGATTTAGTGGTCAATCAGGTGATGAAAGAGTGGGACGTGAGAAGCCCAGCCATGACTGGATACTGCAGTGCAGTGAGGAAGCTGGAGAAGAAGTTCGAGGGGTTGGAGTTCCATCATATACCCCGACTGAAAAATCAAGCAGCTGATGATCTAGCAAAGATAGGTTCCAAGAGAGAAGCCATTCCGAGTGG
>NW_021310511.1:0-15905 GCF_002162155.2 Triticum dicoccoides
GAGGCGCGTGAATCAGGCCTTGCCGAAAAGGCCTTCCTTGTTTAAGGCCCACGCGCAAGAGGCTAGCATTGCACCGTCCGCACTCCGCACCGCAGGTGGTTAGTTTAGTACCACCTCGCTCGGCGAAGAAGGGACGGGAGGACGAGGAGGGTACGAATAGAGGAGCAGGGCAGCGGTTCAACTCATACCTTTCTCGGCCTTTTGGCTAAGATTAAGTGTAGTATTTGTTATTATCAGTTTAATATTTGATATTTGATATGTGGGGTACATCCTCACAATGACATTAAATTTATTTTTTATGGGAACATTCTGCACCAGGTGCTCCCTGTACACCACCTTATCGTACTTGGGAACGCTACCCGTTTTCTTCACCGAATAGAGAAGCGTTCACCATAATCAATTGATGTAAATACAATGATGTTAAACCAAGAGTGGTGTACTCACCATAATCTGTGTGAGATCTACTGGAATAGAGAAGAAAAACAGAGTGGGATGTATCAACATGCCACAAGATAACTTCTTTTTTAGGGTATATGTGTGCTTACCATCCAATATAAGTGTGTTCCTCTTGTGGGATGTCATCTAAGACTGGATAGAGCCAATTAATCTGTGAACCCAATAAGCATCACTACCGAAAAAGGCTTTATGCCCCGCTTTACCCAGTAAGCATCTCCCGCCACTCCGCCTCCAAAGGCGCAACCAGTGCCAAGGCTATGCCTCTCATGATCTTCCTTGAAAGATCTGAAATGAAAAATGGCATGATCAACACTGTTAGATACGGTTGACGAGCATAAAAGAATAAGCAAATTGATTCAGATTCCTCTCAAAAAAGTAAAGTAAAGTGATTCGGATAAGTCCACTTCGTAGAAGGCTTATATGGTTTTACAGCAGTGCGTCAAATTTTGATTGATAATCTGGCCTGCATGGAAGATAAACAATCAGTTCTTTAAAGCACATTAATTAAGTACTTCTTTGCATTGTGAACATTAACATCAATAAATATTGATAGGTGTATAATAATGTTACAGGATTTTCTAATGCACAAAAAAAACAGGTAGTGAACGGCTTTCTCAAAAAATGCGATCACAGTGCTCTAAAATATACCTTCAGAACAAAGAACCGAGAAGGGACCCCTAAAGAAGAACAGAGAAAGGAAGTTGAAAACACACAAATTAGATCCTTCCATTAGTTTAGCAAGATCACCATATCTGCCCGGTTCTATAGGTGTGTAGCACTGCAATTTTTTGTTCTAATGGTTTAGCTAAAAAAACAGAATAATTTAAACAATCATGACAAGAAATTCAGAGACAGATGTAAACTTACATCAATTGCTTCGTGCGTATCAGGTTTACCCTTGGTAACATTTTCTCCCACTCTCTGATATCCTGTGACTATAGACCATAAGAAAGTTCATTTACATATGTAGTGGTTTTCCAAGGACCAAACAACAAGCTACAAGAAAAGCTAAGTTTTTATTTAGATATCACACCTATAACCACTTTGAGGAGTCGTTTTGATCTTCAGTTTTTCCTCACGAGGGAGCTGAAAGAACATGCATGTGACGTCCCAGACTTCCATCATTAGCGAGTCCAAAATCCCATGGCCTTTCTGTTGATAATACATAGTCATCATTTGGCATGGTTAATTAGGACTCAACAGATGAGTTGAGCAGCATCTAGAACCAGTTTTTCTCATAAAACAGAAGGGGAAAGACCAGCTGCACACAACAACTGAACATGACACACACACACACACACACACACACACACAGTATTTTACACTCTACTACTGGTGACAGCACAGTATTTTGTTTGTAAACTGTTGATGCTGTTTATTTCCATGTTTAGTTGAGATACCACAACAACATAAAAATTAGTATACATAGTTTGCTTACAGGTCCAAATTACTTGGCATCACAAAGTTGAACGAGCGGTTACCACATAGAAGAATCCGGCCTCCCTGCAAGCGTCGTCCAGCATACTTTTGGTCGGCCATGTCAGGGTCGTCGATCTTGTCGACGAGCGGGCTGATACCTGATCATGCAAAGAGGAAAACAGAGCTCACTTTTTAGATAAACAAACAGTGCATCTGCTGCCTAGGGCGAGAAATCTCCGTAACACGATTGGCACGGAAAAGAGAAATTTCCAAGGATAAACATGTATCGATCAGAGCCGGATGTCCTCAAGGAGAACAACTTCTTCCGTCACACTCCAACATCCAGTCTGCAGCAACCTATGTTCTGAATAACTCACGAACGCACTGCAGAATTTCTCTTTCAGAAAAGATGGGGAACTGAGCCTGGATTCCTCCCGTCACTGTCAGCAGTCCGACAGCGTTCGCCAACTCTGATCGCAAAACAGCAATCCAGGGGCAAATCAGGCCGGTTATATAGGCCTTTGCCAAAAGGCCTTCTTTGTTTAGGCCCACGGAAGAGGCTGGTTTGGTGGCATTGCAACGTCCGCTGCAGGTCGTTAGTTTAGTACCACCTCGCTTAGCGAGGAGGGGACGGGAGGGCGAGGAGGGTACAAGTAGAGGGGCAGGGCAACAGATCAAATTATACCTTTCTCGGCCTTTTGGCTAAGATCAAGTGTAGTATCTGTTCTTATCAGTTTAATATCTGATATGTGGGCCATGTGCTCACAACGATATTAAATTTATTTTTTATGGGGGAGGGGCCACCACAATGGCTTGCCATTGGGTCCTTCAGGTGTCGCCTAGTGTGTTGCACTACTGCCTGGGCAGGCGTACCCCAACCAAATTAAGTTTAAATTTTAATATCTTGAGATGAGATTGAGATGAAGATGCTTGAAACTCAATCTGTGTCCAAGCCTTTGAGGTGAAGCATTCGGTTTGTTGTTTGTTGCTGCCAGTTTGTAGCACAGGACGGTGACCACAACACCTCGTCAGCCCCTCTTCTGCTATTACATTCAGAGAGCACATGAATAACCCACTGACGAAGGTGGAAGGCAACAAATGAGCCCGTGAGTAAGTAACAGTGTCGCCTGTTTCCGCTCAACAATCAGGCCAGCGCGATGAGTTTTTGATGATTGTGGTGGTTGGTCTGAAGTCTGCACTCTGCACTTCTGCAGCACGACGGCCACCCACCATACGTAACTGTAGTGCGGCCAAAACCCACCTGTGGCTCCCCAACAAAGAAAATGGGACTGGATACTGTCTAAGTTCTCGGCATCTGACTGCCAGAAATGTCCGACTGTTTTTCTTGTGCATATCATCATGTGATTTGGTTCTGAACATGTTTCAGAAATTGAAACATAACTCAGAGATCTGAAATGAAAAATAGCATGATCAACATTACTAGATACGGTTGACGAGCATAAAAGAATAAGCAAAGTGATTCAGATTCCTCTAAAAAAAATAAAGCAAAGTGATTCATATAAGTCGACCTCGTAGAAGGCTTATATGGTTTTCCAGCAGCGCGTACAATCTTGATTGATAATCTGGCCGGCATGGAAGATAAACAATTCACTTCTTTAAAGCACATTAATTAAGTACTTCTTATTGGTCGAAAAAAATTAAGTATTTCGTTGCATTGTGAACATTAACATCAATAAATATTGATAGCTACAAGAAAATGATTTACAATTGATAAGGTTGCTACAAGAAAAGACTGAATTAGGCGGACAAAACAGATAAAATTCAGTGAAGTTGCAAACAAGGAAACCTTCAGCATGTCTCCGATGTTGCAAACTAAGGTCCCGGGTACGGGCTTGGCTTATATCCACTCACCAGACTGGTTCCTTACCTGATACCAAATTTACTAAAGAGTTTCAGCAGATCAATCTCTTTGCTTCTTGACAGAGGAAACAGAGGGCATAGATGGATAATAGTACAAGATATGTGTGCTAGTGAAGTAATAAGTATCTCAAGAGCACAGATATCACCGTCCTGATTCACCAGTGTCAAAAAGGCCTGCAGTTTAACAAAATGAGGAAAAGTATTTCCCCCAGGATTTTTGGTTTAATGTTTTGAAAAATACCATGTGCGTTTTTCCTAAAAAGGCAAACATATTATTCTAGTATTGACTTAAAGAACACGATACAGTGTTCTAGTATTGACTTAAAGAACACGATACAATGTACTAACCATAATCTGTGTGAGCTCCACTGAATTGATCATAGGATGCATGGTGTATCGAAGAAAAGTAGTCAGATGTATCCACCCAAGTAAGCATAAGACAAATATGTTTTTTTGTGTGCTTACCATCCAATATCAATGCGTGGTGGGATGCCAGCTGAGAATGGATAGCCAATCAATCTGAGAACCCAGAAAGCATCTCCTGTTGTTCCGCCTTCGAAGGCATCCAACTGCGCGTCCAGTGCCAAGGCTATGCCTCGCATGATCTTCCTTGAAAGATCTGAAATAAAAAATGGCATGATAAACACTGTCAGATACGATCGATGAGCATAAAAGAATAAGTAATTCAGATAAGTGGACTTTGTAGAAGGCTTATATAGTTTTCCAGCAGCGTGTCAAAATTTGATGGATAATCTGGCCTGCATGGAAGATAAACTATTCAGCTCTTTAAAGCGTATTAAGTAGTAAAGGAGCATTTTTTTACATGGTGAACATACTGACATCAATAGGTGTCTAACAGTGTTACCTTCAGAAAAGCAGGCAGTGAACCGTTTTCTGAAAAAAATGTGACGACGGCTCTCTAAAATATACCTTCAGAGAAAAGAACAGAGAAGGGATCCTAAAGAAAAACAGAGAAGGGAAGTTGAAAACATACCACAAATTAGATTCTTCCATTGGTTTAGCATGATTACCATATCTGCCCGGTTCGATAGGCATGTAGCATTGCAAATTTTTTCTAAGGGTTTAGCTAAAAATGACAGAACAATTTAAAAAAGTATTACAAGAAATTGAGGGACAGATGAACTTACATGAATTGCTTCATGCATATTAGGTTTACCCTTGGTAACATTTTCTCCCACTCTGATACCCTCTGATGATAGACCACAAGAAAGTTCATTGCATATGTACTTATGTAGAGATATTCCAAGGACCAACCAACTAGCTACAAGAAGAGTTGGGTTTTTATTCAGATATCACACCTATAATCACTCTGAGGTGTCATTTTGATCTTCAATTTTTCCTCGTGAGGGAGCTGAAAGAACTTCTGTGTGACGTCCCTGACTTCCATCATTAGCGACTCATCCCATGGCCTTTCTGTTAATAATGGACATCCGGTCTGCTGAGTTCTTTGAGGGTGGAGAATGTCTGAATAATAACTCGTGAATTCAGAGAAGACTGCAGCAACCTATGTTCTGAATAACTCATGAACGCACTTGCAGAATTGCTCTTTCAGAAAGGATGGTGGAACTGAGCCCGGATTCCGCCCGCTACTGACAACAGCGCTCGGCCGTGACCCGTGATGGTTAAAGCATCTCCAGCCGTTGGCCCTCAAGGAGGCGCTAAAAATCGCCCCTGGGGGCGCACCGGCGCAAAACGCGCGCTGGGGGCGTGATGCCACCCAGTCGCGGCGCCCACGAATTTTTGTGAAAATTAAAATGAGGCACAAACATGGCGCAAATTCAACCATTTTCGGCGAGTTCATACATATTTCGGCAAGTTCAAACCAAATTCAACCAAACACGGCGAGAGTTTATACATATTTAAAATATTTTACAAAAAAGAAAAAAAACACACTACTAGGCCCGCCGTCTCCCTCGCCTCGCTGCTCGTTGCCGTTCTACATGCCGAGGAGGCTATAGAACCGTGTGTAGTCGCCGCCGCCGTTGTCGTCGTCGTCGCCTCCGCCGCGGCCGCCATCCCTGCTGCAACCCTCCCCCGGTTGGCGCGGCGGGTTGGACGGTCCGGCGGCGTCCTCGTCGTCGTCGCTGTCGAGGATCACGACGCCGTGCTCGTCCTCGCGCCCACGCTTGAGGGCGGCGATCTCCTCCAGGGCCCGGCGCTGCCGGACCATCTCGTCGCGGAGGTAGTCATCGCGCGCCCACCGTAGGGCGTCCTCGTCGGAGAAGCCGCGCCGAGCTAGCTCCTCGTACTCCGGGGGGAGGCTGGGCTCCGGTTTGGGCGCGACGAAGACGAGGCGGCCAGAGGCGGGGGTGGAGTCGGCGATGCGGACACCGGAGCGGCGGGTGCGCCGGCTGACACGCGTGTCCTGGGGCTCCGGCTTGACGGGGCGGAGGCAGGGAGAGCCGGTCGACCGACCGGACGAGGAGGAGGACGCCCCAGGGTCCATGCGCCTCGGCGTCCACGAGCTCCCACAACGGCGAGAGAAGGACGGGGGCTCGCGGTACTCCAGCCTCGGCGTGTTGCCGCCCTCGATGTACTCAAGGACGGCCTCCAGCGTTGGTGGCTTCGAGCTGCTCGGCGTGACGGCGGTGGAAGTACGGCTCCCAGAGTGGACTGTCGGGGACGTAGCGCGGCCCCTCCCTCGCCGCCCGCGGCAGGGAGGCGCGGATACGTGCGATCTCCGCACGCCGTGCCACCCCGGTGGGCGGTGGTGGCACCGGGACCCCGCCGGCGCTGATTCTCCACGCCTCGGGCACCCGCATGTCCGGCAAGACCGGGTACTCGGTCTCGAAGAGGAGCCAAGCTTCGTCCTCGTGAAGGTGGCGGCGGCTGAAGCCGTTCACCGTCGCGCCGTCGCCTGGGAATCGTTCGGCCATTTCTTTGAACTGGGACGGCGAGGGGAGAGGGAGGAAGGGGAGAGAGGGTGCGTCAGCGGTGGAGACTCTGTGCGTGCCACCGATGCGCTGGGGGTCGGCTTATACAGGTGGAGGCTCCGCGAGCACGCGTGGCCGCCGCGTCTACGCGTGGCATGCGCGGGGACACGTGTCGTCACGCCTTCACTACGCCGCCCGTGAGGCATCAACGACGGAGGCTGACCGGTGCGGCAGCGCGCGGCAGCTTTGGCATTGATTCGCCGCGGGAAACGAGGCGATGAGGACGATGAAGCGGCGAGAAGCGAGACGAGTCGCTGGCAAGGAGGGCCCGTGGCTCTTTCGCGCCAAAAACGATTCGCCCAGCGCCCCCGAGCGCCCCCCAGCTCGCCGGATTTGGGTTGGGTCCGCCGGCGCCAATTTCAGCCCGAGCCGACGAAAATTGGGTCCTTGGGGCGTGACTGGGCCGATTTTTTAGCACCGGCGGCCGAAAAGTCGCCTAGGGGGTCTTGTTGAGGGCGCGGCTGGAGATGCTCTTAGCTGTAGATATATATAGCTCCGGGTGTGTGCACGCGGCTGATTCTCGGCAGACTGCCCCTCGAGCCGTGGCGTTCGCCAGCGCTGTGATCACAAAACAGCGGCGCGAGCAACTCATTAGCCAGCGCTGTGATCGTAAAATAGGCCTTGCAAAAGGCCTTCTATGTTTAGGCCCACGCAAGAGGCTGGCTTGGTGGCATTGTACCGTCAGGCGCGAGCAGTTCGTTTAGTACCACCTCGCTAGGCGAGGAGAGGATAGGAGGGTAGGAGGGGACTATATTTCAGTGCCTTAAGGCACCTGCCTTTGTGTCTATGACATGTGGGCCCAATAAGTGGCTAGCCCACATGTCAGTGACCCAAAGGCAGGTGCCTTTAAGGCACCGAAGCTGCGTCCGGTAGGAGGGGATAAATAGAGGGGTAGGGCAGCGGTTCAACTCATATCTTTCTCGGCTTTTTGGCTAAGATCAAGTGTAGTATCTGTTCTTATCAGTTTAATATTTGATATGTGAATCATGTGCCCACAATGATATTAAATTTATTTTTTATGGGAGAGAGACCACCACAATGGCTTGCCATTTGGTCCCTCAGGTGTTGCCCATCAACTTAAAATTTTCATTTCTTGAGATGGGATGCTTGTAATTAGATCAAGGCCAGAGGCCCTCAGATTAGCCTTATCCCTTCGCACAAAAGTCAACTCTCTCCTTCTTCCTCACGCACGCATTCCTCGTCAGAAGAAAAAAGGGGGGTATCCCTTCGCACAAAAGTCAATTCTCTCCTTCCTCACGCACACAATCCTCGTCAGAAGAAAAAAGGGGAACGCCGCATGCAGCCCACATGCACCCACGCCTCCGGTCAATCCCCGACCACCTGCCCCACCCCCACCACGCAGGTCGCCGCCCTCGCCGCGGGTCGGAGTTTCCCGTCGCCGTGTCTCTGAAGGAAATATGCCCTAGAGGCAATAATAAAATTATTATTTATTTCATTATATCATGATAAATGTTTATTATTCATGCTAGAATTGTATTAACCGGAAACATAATACATGTGTGAATACATAGACAAACAGAGTGTCACTAGTATGCCTCTACTTGACTAGC
The DNA here is from genome assembly GCF_002162155.2 of Triticum dicoccoides. Classification (NCBI taxonomy): domain Eukaryota; kingdom Viridiplantae; phylum Streptophyta; class Magnoliopsida; order Poales; family Poaceae; genus Triticum; species Triticum dicoccoides. Next base: position 8,282 of record NW_021310511.1, read on the forward strand.
TCGTTGATCAAAGATGGTTATGTTTCCTAACCATATGCATGAGTTGTCATTTGATTAATGGGATCACATTATTAGGAGAATGATGTGATTGACTTGACCCATTCCGTTAGCTTAGCACTTGATCGTTTAGTTTGTTGCTATTGCTTTCTTCATGACTTATACATGTTCCTATGACTATGAGATTATGCAACTCCCGTTTATCGGAGGAACACTTTATGTGCTACCAAACGTCACAATGTAACTAGGTGATTATAAAGGTGCTCTACAGGTGTCTCCGAAGGTACTTGTTGGGTTGGCGTATTTCGAGATTAGGATTTGTCACTCTGATTGTCGGAGAGTTATCTCTGGGCCCTCTCGGTAATGCACATCACCTAAGCCTTGCAAGCATTGTAACTAATGAGTTAGTTGCGAGATGATGTATTACGGAACGAGTAAAGAGACTTGCCGGTAACGAGATTGAACTAGGTATTGAGATGCCGACGATCGAATCTCGGGCAAGTAACATACCGATGACAAAGGGAACAACATATGTTGTTATGCGGTCTGACCGATAAAGATCTTCATAGAATATGTAGGAGCCAATATGAGCATCCAAGTTTCACTATTGGTTATTGACCGGAGATGTGTCTCGGTCATGTCTACATAGTTCTCGAACCCGTAGGGTCTGCACGCTTAACGCTACGATGACAATTATATTATGAGTTTATATGTTTTGATGTATCGAAGGAGTTCGGAGTCTCGGATGAGATCGGAGACATGACGAGGAGTCTCGAAATGGTCGAGACGTAAAGATCGATATATTGGACGACTATATTCGGACTTCGGAAAGGTTCCGAGTGATTCGGGTATTTTTGGGAGTACCAGAGAGTTACGGGAATTCGCCGGGGAGTATATGGGCCTTATTGGGCCATACGGAAATAGAGGAGATAGGCCAAAAGGAAGGAGGCCTGCGCCCCCCTTCTGGTACGAATTGCACAAGGGGTGCAGCCCTCTTTTCCTTCTCCCTCTCCTCCTCTTTCCTTCTCTCCTACTCCAACTAGGAAAGGAGGAGTTCTACTCCCGGTAGGAGCAGGACTCCCCCCTTGGCGCGCCCTTCTCCTAGGCCGCCCGCCTCCCCCCTTGCTCCTTTATATACAGGGGCAGGGGGCACCTCTAGACACACAAGTTGATCAAGTTGATCGTCTCTTAGCCGTGTGCGGTGCCCCCCTCCACCATCACTAGTAGAAAAAGGGTCAAATGTGAAGCACATTAGTGCCGGTTTGAATTTGAGTTGGCACTAATGTGATCATTAGTGCCGGTTCCAACGGCTAGGCGGGCGGGCGTCATTAGTACCGGTTCATGGGTAACCTTTAGTACCGGTTCATGCCACGAACCGGTACTAATGAGGCTGTGTCTGGCTATGGTCAGTCTGGGGCCCCCACGAAGACCTTTAGTACCGGTTCATGCCATGAACCGGTACCAGAGTTTCTTTGTAAGCTGATTTTTAGTCCCACCTCGCCAAGAGAGAGGCAGTATGAGCGGTTTATAAGCCGTGAGTGCACAGACAATGACAAAGAGTTGCAATGCTCACCTACATGTTGATTAGCTTCAAGCCTTGCGGAATAGCTATGTGCAGTGCAGTCTACACTATTCCGAATAGCTTGAAGCAAATTAACTAGCATTGCACCTCTTTTTATTTTTAATAACTTATTTGAACTCCGGACTTTTTTTGTGTTCAGTATGCAGCATTCAAAGCAACGTCATCAATTTCCAACATGTTCTGACATCATTTATTGTTTTTCGGTCATTTACCTAATTGTTTAGAGAGCTAAATGACCATGAAATTGAAAATCACTACAAAATGAATTCTGAAAATGTTGAAACTTGGCATGGTATCATCATATCACCCGCATAGCATGCGCGAAAGAGTAGAGAGGGTCACGGCAAAAACTAGACGCACTTCGTGTACAAATTGGACATACTATTTCGGAGTATCAGGGTTTCGAACGAGAACTCATCTGTTACACGGCCACTTCAATGTTTTTTAAACTTAATTAAACTCCGGACTTCTTTTGTGTTCAGTATGCAGCATTCAAAGCGACGTCATCAATTTCCAACATGTTCTGACATCATTTGTTGTTTTTCGGTCATTTACCTAATTGTTCAGTATGTAGCATTCAATTTCCAAAAGAAAATAAATAGAAGAAAAGAAATAATGCAGAAAATAAAAAAACTATACAAAAAAATTACTCAAAAATAAATAGAAGAAAATAAATAATGCAGAAAATAAAAAAAACTATACAAAAAAATTACTCAAAAATAAATAGAAGAAAATAAATAATGCAGAAAAGAAAAAACTATATAAAAAACTACTCAAAAATAAATAGAAAAAAATAAATAATGTAGAAAAGAAAAAACTATATAAAAAATTTGTTGGCGCGCTGCCCAGTTGTAACACCCCGGATGTAACTTTCCCAATTTGTACTCCAACTCTTGCCGTTTCCGGCGTTAAGTTATTTTATTTTCTCGGGTTCGGGTCTTTGTCTCCATGTGTTGTTATCGTTGTCATGCATCTCATATCATGTCATCATGTGCATAGCATTTGCATACGTGTTCGTCTCATGCATTCGAGCATTTTCCCCGTTGTCCGTTTTGCATTCCGGCGCTTCGTTCTCCTCCGGTGGTCATTCCTACCTTTCTTTTGTGTGTGGGGATTAAACATTTCCGGATTGGACCGAGACTTGCCAAGCGGCCTTGGTTTACTACCGGTAGACCGCCTGTCAAGTTTCGTATCATTTGGACTTCGTTTGATACTCCAACGGTTAACCGAGGGACCGAAAAGGCCTCGTGTGTGTTGCAGCCCAACACCCTTCCAATTTGGCCCAAAACCCACCAAAACCCTCTCCATCATCTAGAGCATTCGATCACGATCGCATGGGCGAAAACCGCACCTCATTTGGACTCTCCTAACTCCCTCTATGCCTATTTAAACACCCCTCCGTTTTCGGATCTCCTTCCTCCCCGAAACCCTAAAAAAATCCCCTCGCGCGCACCGGACGTGTCCGTTTCTCGCCGGACGGACTCCGCCGCCGCCCGCAGCCACTGAGGGGCTGCCACGTGGCCTCCCCGCGCCGCCTCCTCCGTCGTCCCGCTGCGGCCCATCGCGGGCCCTCCCCGCTGCCACTCGGGCCCGCGCCGCGTTGCCGCCGCCTCCCGCGTTGCCGCCGCCTCGCGCCGCCAGCCGCCGCCGCCAGCCGCTGCCGCGCCGCCGCCGCGCCAAGCCGCCACCGCCGCCTCTCCGCCCGCACGCCGGCCGCCGCCGACCGCCTCCTCGCCGTGGTCGCCGCGCCACCACCCGGCTCCGGCCTCCTCCTCCCTCCTCGGCCACCGCGGTCCCCAACTCCGGCGAACAGGACCCCGGCGTCGAACCTCGTGCAACGTGCAGATCCAGATCTCGGATGAACAGTAAACCCTAGGGGTAAAATTTCGTCTAAGTCTCAGAATTTCTGATCCAAGTGCTCCTGTTCGTGACCCCGTAACTTTGCATCCGTAGCTCCGATTCATGCATATAGCATATCAAAATGTTCATCTCAGAGAGTACATCATTTCATTCCATTGCATCATTTTCATTTGAGTTCATCTTGGTGCCCGAAATGCTGTTAGAAGAGGGCTACTTGAGATAATTGTCAGATCTACTACTCCGTTTAGGTTTTTGTCATTTTCGCCATGATTATTGTGTGCATGCTATGCCCATGAGTTGTACATATGTTTTGTTAAGGGTTTTGTCATCTTTCCAGAGGTGCAACCCATGTATTTTTGTGATGTGTGTGGTGACTTGTGCAAGCTTGCAAAGTGGTGCACTTGCTAATTCTGTTTTCAGGGACTTAGTGATTTCACTAAGTACTGGAGCTGTTTATCTCATGTTGCCATATGTTCTTGTTGTTTCCTAGTGATCCGTGCCTCTTTTGAGGATGGTCAGTAAGGGAGTTTTGTTAATCTTGTAGTACTCTATCCATCCATGTCTTTGTTTACAATTGTGGAGCACCCTAACTTGAGTCAATCGAGCTCTATTTTTGCTACTTTGTGAATCTGGGCAGATTGTCAACTTGTTTGCAATTTTTCCGGTGATGTTGTAGTTGATCCGTGCATGCTATGCTATTGTTCTTTCCATGTCTAGATTGCATTTTGTGCCTTCCTGATGGGTGTATGCTTGTCTTGCCATGACTTGCTCTGTAGTGAGTGCATCGAGCTCGTAAACATGCCTACTTGAGTTATATTTCAGCATGTGCCAGTTTTCACTAAGTCTGAGAACTGATTATGTTTTTGCTATGTTCACGTGCTTGCAAATGTATTTTTTGATCCCTTTTGGCTCAAGGTCACTAAGGGACTTTTGTTAAGCTCTTTGAGTAGCTCCATGCCATACTTTACTTTGCCATGTTCAGATCCTGTAGCATGTAGTTTTGCTGCTCCGAAGAGGGCTACCTGATCTGAAATTCCAGACAAGTGTTAATTTCACTAAGTCTGAGATCTGTTTGTCATATGCACTTTTGCCATGCTTGTTTGAACCTGTTAATGGATGAATTGGCCGTAGCTCAGTGCTAGACTTTTTTTAAGCATCTTGTGTGCATCCCTTCCATGTATCTTGTTGTCATGTTTGGTTGCTGTAGCATATTCATTTCGTTGCATTTAGATGCCAACTTGCTGTAAATCACAGACCGGTGTCATATTTGAATCGCTTGCCATTTCCAAACCGTAACTCCGATTCCGGCGTTCTTTATATCGTTTTCAAGCGATTTCATCTCATCTTTCCAGTGGCACATTTGGATTTCCAAGTTGAGGCCAGGTTCATGCATTTCCTGTCATATCTTGCATTTTGCATCCCGCATCGCATCCCGCATAGCATATCATCATTGCATCATATTGCTTGATCCTTGCACGTGGTTGATTGTATCCTTGTTGCTTGTTTGTCTTGTTTGGGTAGAGCTGGGAGACGAGTTCGCTAACGAGGAGCCCGTTGAGTTTGCTTTCGAGGATCCAGTCAACTCTAACAACTGTGCAGGCAAGATGATCATACCGTCGAAATCACTACTATCTTTGCTATGCTAGTTTGCTCGCTCTTTTGCTATGCCATTGCTACGATGCCTACCACTTGCTTTCAAGCCTCCCAAATTGCCATGTCAAACCTCTAACCCACCATTGTCCTAGCAAACCGTTGATTGGCTATGTTACCGCTTTGCTCAGCCCCTCTTATAGCGTTGCTAGTTGCAGGTGAAGATTGAAGGCTGTTCCTGGTTGGAACATTTATTTACTTGTTGGGATATCATTATATTGCCATGTTATCTTAATGCATCTATATACTTGGTAAAGGGTGGAAGGCTCGGCCTCTCGCCTAGTGTTTTGTTCCACTCTTGCCGCCCTAGTTTCCGTCATATCAGTGTTATGTTCCCGGATTTTGCTTTCCTTACGCGGTTGGGTTATAATGGGAACCCCTTGATATTTCGCCTTGATTAAAGCTTTTCCAGCAATGCCCAACATTGGTCTTATCATTTGCCACCTAGCCTTTTCTTTCCCTTGGATTCTGTAGACTCAAGGGTCATCTTATTTTAGCCCCCCGGGCCAGTGCTCCTCTGAGTGTTGGTCCAACCGAGCGATGTCCGGGGCTACCAGGGGCAACTCTGGGCTGGCCTACCCGATGTCTGGCTCATCTGAGTGTGCCCTGAGAACAAGATATGTGCAGCTCCTATCAGGATTTGTTTACACATTTGGGCGGTGTTGCTGGTCTTGTTTTAACCTGTCGAAGTGTCTTGAGTAACCGAGATACCGAGTCTGATCGGAACGTCTTGGGAGGAGGTCTATTCCTTCATTGACCGTGAGAGCTTATCATGGGCTAAGTTGGGACTCCCCCTGTAGGGATTAAACTTTCGAAAGCCGTGCCCGCGGTTATGGGCATATGGGAATTTGTTAATGTCCGGTTGTAGATAACTTGAACCTTAAATTAATTAAAATGAATCAACCGAGTGTGTTACCGTGATGGCCTCTTCTCGGCGGAGTCCGGGAAGTGGACACGTTGTTGGAGTAATGTTTGCGCAGGTTGCTCTCTAGTTTCTCGCTCGCGCTTTGCCTCCTCTTCTCGCTCTCTTTTGCGAATAAGATAGCCACCATATTTGCTAGTCGCTTGCTGTAGCTCCACATATATTTACCCTGCCTTACCTATAAGCTTAAATAGTCTTGATCGCGAGGGTGCGAGATTGCTGAGTCCCTGTGGCTCACAGATTACTATTACACCAGATGCAGGGTCTGATGATTCCGCTCCAGGAGACGCGTATGAGCTCAAGTGGGAGTTCGACGAAGACTCTCAATGATACTATGTTTCCTTTCCCGATGATCAGTAGTGGTGCCCAGTTGGGGATGATTGGGACCGTGTCGCGTGTTGGGTTATCTTTCATTTTGGTGCAGTAGTCGGGCCATGAGTGTTTGGTTGATGTAATGTTATTTATGTACTTGATTGATGTGGCGAGTGTAAGCCAACTATGTTATCTCCCCTTTTATTATCATATTACATGGGATGTTGTGAAGATTGCCTAACTTGCAACATATGCCTTCAATGCGATTATGTCTCTAAGTCATGCCTCGACACGTGGGAGCTATAGTCGCATCGAGGGTGTTACACCAGTACTAAAGGCCTGCTCTTCCCGCCTCTTGGCCTGGCCAAAGTTGGCCTTTAGTACCGGTTGATTGCTCCAACCGGCACTAAAGGCCTCTCCTATATATACAACACTTACGAAAATTCAGTTAGATCTCCCCACTTCTTTCGTCTCCAACCTCTCGCGCGCCGCTTGAACCCGTCCTCGCCGCCCGTCGCTCGTCGTCCGTCGTCGTCGTCGTTGTCCCCGCCGCCGCCCGTCGTTGTCGCCGCCACCCCGAACGCCGCGCGCCACCGTCCGTCGTCGTCCCGTCGCGGTCCCGTACGTCTCTGGCTCTCGCGTATACCCGCCGCGCCACCGTCCGTCGTCGTCGCACCCGGCCCGTATGGCGGCGCCCTCGCCCGTACGTACGCCGCTGCCCCCGCCCCGTACGCCGGCGCCCCCGCCCCGTACGCCGGCGCCCCCGCTCGTACGTACAGGGCGGCGGCGTACAGGGCCGCACGCGTACACACATACACACACATGCATATATACGTACACACTACACACACATACACACACATACACACACGCACACACATTTTTTTACTTATTTCCTGTTTTTTAGAAAAGTTAATTAGATGATCGAATGTTTGATTAATATCGAATGTTAGATGAATTAGCTAGATAGAAAATTGTCGAACTAGAGATTTGAACTAGTTGAATAATTAATATAACTAGTTTATTTTTAGTAAGAAAATTATCGAACTAGTTTATTTAGGTATATGAGATTTGAACTAGTTCAATAATTAGTATAACTAGTTTATTTTTAGTAAGAAAATTGTCGAACTAGTTTATTTAGGTATATGAGATTTGAACTAGTTCAATAATTAATATAACTAGTTTATTTAGGTATATGAGATTTGAACTAGTTCAATAATTAATATAACTAGTTTATTTTTAGTAAGAAAAATTAGGTATCTGAGATTTGATGATCTAATTAAAATATTATTTGTTAATGA